>NC_016088.4:33187957-33369891 GCF_000004515.6 Glycine max | reverse complement strand
TCTGTTCCTGGTCTCTACCCATTCTCATTCACTTGCATGTTTACTTCTTTTTCTGAAACGGCAGATCCGATGACGAGTCCCCCGAAGGTACTAATACCTGGGACCCGTCTATCGACTTCGAGCAAGAAATGAATCAAACGGAAGATGAAGGAAATGAGGATGTGGGACTTCCCCCAGAACTAGAAAGAATGGTCGCCCATGAGGACCAAGAAATGGGGCCTCATCAAGAAAAAACAGAGCTAGTAGACTTAGGAATTGGCAGTGGAAAGAGGGAAGTAAAGATAGGTACAGGTATTACCGCACCTATCCGTGAAGAATTAATAATCCTGCTAAAAGACTACCAAGACATCTTTGCTTGGTCATACCAAGATATGCCCGGTTTGAGTTCTGACATTGTGCAGCACCGATTACCTCTAAATCCCGGGTGTTCCCCAGTAAAACAGAAATTGAGGAGGATGAAACCCGAAATGTCCTTGAAGATAAAAGAAGAAGTGAAGAAGCAGTTTGACGCTGGATTTCTGGCCGTCGCTCGGTATCCAGAATGGGTTGCCAACATCGTACCAGTTCCTAAAAAAGGTGGGAAAGTGCGAATGTGTGTAGATTACCGGGACCTGAATCGGGCCAGTCCCAAGGACAATTTTCCGTTACCACACATTGATATCCTCGTAGATAACACGGCCAATTTCGCTTTATTTTCCTTCATGGACGGTTTCTCTGGTTACAATCAGATAAAGATGGCGCCCGAGGATATGGAAAAGACTACTTTCGTCACCCTGTGGGGAACGTTCTGTTACAAGGTGATGTCCTTTGGACTCAAGAATGCCGGGGCAACTTATCAACGGGCCATGGTAGCTTTGTTCCATGATATGATGCATCAAGAGATCGAGGTCTACGTGGACGACATAATTGCTAAATCTAAATCTGAGGAAGAACACCTGGTCAACCTGCGGAAGTTGTTCGAAAGGCTTAAGAAATATCAATTAAGGTTGAACCCCGCTAAGTGTACCTTTGGGGTCAAATCAGGGAAATTGCTTGGTTTCGTTGTAAGCCAGAAAGGGATAGAGGTAGACCCCGAAAAAGTGAAGGCTATCCTTGAGATGCCAGAACCCCGTACAGAGAAGCAAGTCCGAGGTTTCCTCGGGCGCTTGAATTATATTGCCAGATTCATATCGCAGCTCACAGCCATTTGTGAGCCGTTGTTTAAACTCTTGCGCAAAAACCAAACTGATCGGTGGAATGAGTATTGCCAAGAGGCTTTCGGAAGGATCAAAAAGTGCCTAATGAATCCTCCCGTGCTTATGCCACCAGTACCTGGAAGGCCTCTCATTTTGTACATGACAATCTTGGACGAATCAATGGGGTGTATGCTGGGGCAACATGACGAATCCGGGAAGAAAGAGCGCGCTGTTTACTACCTAAGTAAGAAGTTCACGACCTGTGAGATGAATTACTCCTTGCTCGAAAGAACGTGTTGTGCTTTAGTATGGGCGTCCCATCGCCTAAGGCAGTATATGCTGAGTCATACTACCTGGTTGATATCCAAAATGGACCCGGTCAAGTACATCTTTGAAAAGCCAGCTCTCACAGGACGAATCGCCCGGTGGCAAGTCTTGCTATCTGAGTTTGATATAGTCTACGTCACCCAAAAGGCGATAAAAGGAAGCGCTTTGGCAGATTATTTGGCTCAACAGCCTCTTAATGACTACCAGCCCATGCATCCGGAATTCCCGGATGAGGACATCATGGCCTTGTTCGAGGAAAAGTTGGACGAAGATCGGGACAAATGGACTGTATGGTTTGACGGAGCGTCAAACATTCTAGGTCATGGCGTTGGGGCAGTGTTGATCTCTCCGGACAATCAATGTGTACCTTTCACAGCCAGGCTAGGATTCGACTGCACCAACAACATGGCCGAATATGAAGCATGTGCCCTAGCTGTCCAGGCAGCAATTGACTCCAATGTCAAACTACTCAAGGTGTACGGCGACTCAGCGTTGGTAATCCATCAGCTGAGAGGAGAATGGGAAACTAGAGATCCCAAGCTGATACCCTACAAAGCCTACATCAAAGAGTTGGCTGAGACTTTCGATGAGATCTCCTTCCATCATGTTCCCCGCGAGGAAAATCAAATGGCGGATGCACTTGCTACATTGGCATCTATGTTCCAGCTGACACCGCACGGGGACCTACCCTACATTGAATTTCAGTGTCGTGGCAAACCCGCACATTGTTGCCAAGTGGAAGAGGAACGGGATGGAAAGCCCTGGTATTACGACATCAAGCGATATGTCGAAAGCAAAGAATACCCGCCAGAGATTGCCGACAACGATAAAAGGACATTGAGGAGGTTGGCAGCCAGTTTCTTCATGAGCGGAGGCACACTGTATAAGAGAAATCACGACATGACACTCCTGCGATGTGTGGATGCCAAGGAGGCAAATCACATGATCGAGGAAGTCCATGAGGGCTCGTTTGGAACACACGCCAACGGGCATGCTATGGCCAGGAAGATCTTAAGAGCAGGTTATTACTGGCTTACCATGGAAAGTGATTGTTGTGTCCATGTGAGGAAGTGCCACAAATGTCAAGCATTCGCAGATAATGTCAATGCCCCACCACATCCTCTGAATGTCATGTCCGCCCCTTGGCCTTTCTCCATGTGGGGAATAGATGTCATCGGGGCCATTGAGCCCAAGGCCTCGAATGGTCATCGCTTCATCCTCGTAGCGATAGATTATTTCACCAAGTGGGTCGAGGCGGCTTCATATACCAATGTCACGAGGAATGTGGTGGTCAGGTTCATTAAGAAAGAGATCATCTGCCGATATGGTTTGCCAAGGAAGATTATCACGGACAATGGCACCAACCTGAATAATAAGATGATGGCAGAAATGTGCGAGGAGTTTAAAATCCAGCATCACAATTCCACGCCTTACCGGCCAAAGATGAATGGAGCCGTGGAAGCGGCCAATAAGAATATCAAAAAGATTATCCAAAAGATGACCGTGTCATACAAGGATTGGCACGAGATGCTCCCATTCGCGTTACACGGTTACCGGACTTCAGTACGAACGTCAACTGGGGCAACGCCATTCTCATTGGTATATGGGATGGAGGCGGTGTTACCGTTTGAGGTAGAAGTCCCGTCATTAAGGATCTTGGCAGAATCCGGGTTAAAGGAATCAGAGTGGGCTCAAACACGCTACGATCAGCTCAACCTCATTGAGGGTAAGCGCTTAACGGCCATGAGTCATGGGCGCTTATACCAGCAAAGAATGAAGAGTGCATTCGACAAGAAAGTACGCTTACGCAAGTTCCATGAGGGAGACCTTGTGCTAAAGAAAATGTCCCATGCTGTCAAGGACCATCGAGGGAAATGGGCCCCGAACTACGAAGGGCCTTTTGTCGTGAAGAGGGCTTTTTCCGGAGGAGCTTTGGTGCTTACCAACATGGATGGCGAAGAGCTACCTTCACCCGTGAACTCTGATGTCGTCAAACAATATTATGCTTAGAAGCTGGGGCAATTAAGGATGTCGCCGCATGTTCTCTATCTTTACGCGTTTTCTAGATTTCCCCCCGGGGATTTCGGGTCCGTTGTATCTCTTGTTACGATCTTTCAAAGAAATGAACATGGATTTGAGGCTTTTAGTCCTCATGTTAGTTTCACACCTTGCGTTAATTTGTGATCGCCTGAGCCCTTCCGCTCAGTTCATGGGATCCCCCAAGCGCTTAATTAGAATTGAACTTGAACCAACTTTCCCTAAATTTTCAGCGTTTGAAAACATTCATGCATACGCATACGCATACGCGTGTATATTGTTGTGGTAAAACAGGGGCAGGATCACCTTGGGCTACCCTCTGGAGTGAAGACAAAACATGAATGGCAGAAACCAGTCAAGGTAGGGTAATGATGCGGCCAAGATTGGCCATACCTGGTTGTTTATTACTTGCAGGTACTTAAGGATGAACGCGAGCGGGGATGGGATCACGACCGACCGATCATTGCTCTTCTCTTTGCGAAACAAGCAGGGAATGTCGCTGCAAGGCAGCCCCGTATCCTTTCTATTTTGTAGCTTTCTTTTACTATTTGTTTGTTTTAAAAAGGAAAAGAGTAATAATAAGATAAGTAATCAACGCCTAATTCTAACCTAAGTAAGTTCAAGTTAGGCAAAATGCTAATCCATGAGAAGGGAGGGGACATGGTCAATGTTCCCCTCAAAAAAAAAAAAAAAGTGCAGGTTAGCTCGCCTGGGCGAGCTGGGCTCGCCTGGGCGAGCCACCTCTGCACCAAAATATAAAAATGACGAAGGGGGGGACGTTTTTTTTATTCAAAAACTTCCCCCCCTCATTCAAAAAAGAAGGCTCACGGGACTCACGGATTTTGCAGCCCTTAGGTCACCATTTTTTGCGTTTTTGATTCCGTTTTGCTCTATTATTCGTCTCCAACAAGTAAGTACCTCATTCTTGGGCTTTCTAGCTTTCCGTTGATGTATTTTGGTGCTCTAAATTGCATGTGTTTGCTAAGAAACGTGAAGGATTTATCCTCAGATTGTTGCTTGTTTTTGTTGGATTGAGGGGTTGTAAGGGATGGCCTTGGCCTAGGGTGTATTCTGAAGTGATGGCGCATGCCACATTGTCCCCATTCTCTTGATATTCGTGCCTAAGCATGCGCCCACCAAGTGCTCGGTGAAATGCCTCAACGAGATATGAGCATGGTTTTGTGAGCTTTGGGTTGTGGGACTGTTTTATATGTATAGGGACAGCATGAAGGATTTAAAATGAGTGCCCGAATGCAATTCTAGGCCTAGGAACCCAAGCTTTTAATTTCAATACAAGAAAGCATGACTTACGCCTAGGAATCTAAGTTTTGGTTTTGAATGAAAAAAGGCATGAATATTAGGACATGTTTGAGAGGTTGTTATTAGAATTTAAATTTGGCTGCCCCATGAGGAATACCTTGCACCTAGGTAGCATGGAAAATACCTTTCAACGGTATGTATATATGTAAATATATGTAGCATGGAAATGCCTTGCAAAATGTTGAATAAAATGCCTTGCAGAAAGTTGAATAAAATGCCTTGCATAATATGAATATATATAGCATGAAGTGCCTTACAAAGTGTTGGATGGGTAGCGTAAAAGTGTTTTTCAAAATATGTGTATTTGTGAGTAGGTAACAAAAGAAGCCTTCCAAAAAAAATGTGTGTGTATATATATAGGATGTAGCATGAAAAGGTTTGTCAAAAAATGTGTACATGGATAGGTGTCGTAAAATGCTTCACACAAAATTTTTATGTGTGCAAATACGTATGTGTCATAAAATAGCACGACCCCAATATGATTATTTTATAAAGTGCATGTTGACACTCGGGCCATGAGAAGTGTTGTTTGGCCCTTGTTTGTAATGATTGTTATATTTCTTGTAAACTAACTTTCCAAATGTTTGCCTTCGCAGGAATGGCCCCTAGGAAGCTTGCCTCAAAGAGGTCCAGGAAGGACAAGGCGGCCGAAGGAACTAGTTCCGCCCCGGAGTACGACAGTCACCGCTTTAGGAGCGTTGTACACCAGCAGCGCTTCGAAGCCATCAAGGGATGGTCGTTTCTCCGGGAGCGGCGCGTCCAGCTCAGGGACGACGAGTATACTGATTTTCAGGAGGAAATAGGGCGCCGGCGGTGGGCACCACTGGTTACTCCTATGGCCAAGTTTGATCCAGAAATAGTCCTTGAATTTTATGCCAATGCTTGGCCAACAGAGGAGGGCGTGCGTGACATGAGATCCTGGGTTAGGGGTCAGTGGATCCCGTTCGATGCCGACGCTATCAGCCAGCTCCTGGGATATCCGATGGTGTTGGAAGAGGGCCAGGAATGCGAGTATGGCCAGAGGAGGAACCGGTCTGATGGGTTCGATGAGGAGGCCATCGCCCAGCTGCTATGTATACCGGGGCAGGATTTTGCCCGGACTGCTGCAGGGAGGCGAGTGCGAATCATGCGCACCAATATGACCACCCTGACCCAGATATGGATGACGTTGCTCCTCAGCAACATCCTGCCCACCGATCATAATTCCGACCTCCCCATGCCTAAGTGCCAGCTGGTGTACGCCATCCTGACACGGATGAGCATCCATGTGGCTCAGTTGATCGCTGATGCCATTTATATTTTTGCAGGTATGGCGCCCGCTAGGCACCCTTTGGACCCAGATAAGTCCAACAGGGCCCTGGGATTCCCCGCACTGATCACAGGACTCTGCCAGTCGTTCGGAGTCCCCGTTGCACCTACCAAGGTGATTCGGCCGCCCATCACCCGGGCTTTTATTGAGAAGTACTGTACCCAGAGACAGGGTCAGGGTGATGCTCCACAGGCCGCAGGCGCGCCCCCACCACCTCATCGTGCTGGCCAGGCTGGGGCATTTGACATGGAGCAGTATTTACGGCATTTGGTTCGCCAGCAGGCGGCCAACCACCGAGCACATGTGCGGACCCATGATTGTCTGTACCAGATGAGCCTTAGCATGCAGAGCCAGGGCTTCGCTCCTTTTTCATGCCCTACTCCGGACCAGTTCAGGGCAGAGGTTGCATGGCCCGGAGATTGGCCCGAGGCCCAAGCAGGAGAGGCACCCCCAGAAGCTCCCGGCGATGGAGAAGAAGCCCACGAGGATGAGGAGATGGCTGATTTGCTTGACTTCTTGGGAGGGAGTGGAGACACGTGACTGGGAGATCCCCAGATTCATGTTTTCTTTCATATTTCTTTTGTCATTTTTTCTATGTTATTGTTTTGACTTGAGAGACTGATGTTTGTTTTCGTTGTTTCGATTGTCATTTGTACAGCGCATACTTTTTTGTTTAGATTGGTGCGTTAGTATTTATATATCATTACTATCGATGATGTTTGAAATTCTGGAACCGTGTAGAGTTCTTCGTTTAGGAACATCGTCCAAAAGTATATATGTAAAATAAACAAAAAAAATCATGATAAAAATAAAAAAATAGAAAAGAAAAGAAAGTGAAAAGAAAAAGAGAGCAAATAAGGAAAAAAGGGCAAGTAAGGAAGAGGGTAGAAAAAAATATAGGTTGTCTAGCTAAAAAAACGACATGCTTTTGAAAAGAGACGATTTCCAACTTTTCTTTGAAAAAAATTCATTGATCATAACCAATTTTTGGAAAATGTGTCTACACCTGAAGGGTGAATGCTGTGAAATTTCCCCGGACGCCCGAAATGGACTCGGATGAATGCACAAATTGATAAAAGAACATATTTTGGAAACATTGGGTTGATTAAAATAGAGGAAATGAATCCTGAGCCCTAGCATCACATGACCATAAAAATTTGACACTTGAGTGTCCGCATAGGTGCATGCATGACCAGTTTTGCATAAAGTTTCCAAATCATCATTTTTGCATTTGTGTCATGGAAATAATGTGGGGCATCCCTTTTATCCTTGAACCAAACCAAACCCTGACATGTATCATGTCTAGCCATTCTACAAGCTTTGAGCCAAAATCCTGACTCACCATAAACCTTGACCCAGGGTGAGAATGCCAATCCTTACCCTCGGAAGCAAAAAAGAATGGAAGGGAAATTTCCAATCAAAGAAAAAGAGAAGGAAAATTTCCAATGAAAGCAAAAAAGAAATGAAGGAAAATTCCCCAATCAAAGAGTGGGAGAAAGCAAAAAAAAGGAAAAGAAGGAAAATTCCCCAATCAAAGAGTGGGAGAAAGCAAAAAGAAAAGAAAGGAAAATTCCCAATCAAAGAATGGGAGAAAGTAAAAAAGGAAGAAGAAGAAGGAAAGAAAGCTCCTGATCAAGGATCGAAAGAAACCAGAAGAAATGTGCAGAGAGGTCTTTGGACCAGACAATATCTGAACAGTACAGAATTGTCACCAAATGAACAAAAAGGAAGGAAAGGAAACCACGACCTAAAAGGGTCTTCTCCCTTTAATTACCAACCAAAATCCCATGCGCTAGCGACCTTTTTTTCCTCGCCCCGCACTAAACAAAAAAAAACAGAAAAAAGAAAAAGCCAGAAAAATCAAAAGCCAAAAACACATAAAAACCGAAAGAAGAAACCATCAAAAGAACCCATTCCCAAGGGAAGCCCTATTGATCCATGATCACGCATGTAATTTTTGATTTGATAGGAAATAATTTGCAAAGTCAAGTCATGACATATCTATGGTTCGGAATTAGGATGAAACACTTACCTGTGCGAGATTGATACACTTTGAGTGGATTTCTTCTATTTTTGTCGAACCCAGTGTTTCCTCTAAATGGTCATTTAGAAACGAAATGCTAACATCCAAGATCTCATTTATGGTTATGGGGGATCCCATCAGCAGACTCTCCTTCCCTGGTAGGCGCATTGTTTGTCACTCAAATCATATGCTGCTCTAAAATCAGTTGGAATATTTGTCTCTTTGCTAAAACATGTTTGCATTTTAGTGGAGAAAACACCGAGACTTTTTCAAGTCTCACAAGTTATCCAGAACTACGTAGGTCTGAGTTCCTCATTGGAGGATACGTAGGAGCAAGAGCCTCGCTTTTGTCGACCACACCGCCTTTTGTTGCCATGACTCAAGAGCTGGTAGCCCGCGGAGACACCTTACGGTTATCCGCACTCCTTTGCTAATTAGACACAGTTGTTGTCCGATGGCACGCAGAGACCAAGTTTGGTCATTCTGCACACATGATACGCGGGGATACCTTACGGTTATCCGCACCCCTTTGCTATTTAGACACAGTTGTTGTCCGATGGCACGCAGAGACCAAGTTTGGTCATTCTGCACCCAAGATACGCGGAGATACCTTACGGTTATCCGCACCCTTTTGTCATCCAGAGGCGGCGGGCCCGATGACAAGCAGAGACCAAGTTTGGTCATTCTGCACCCAAGATACGCGGAGATACCTTACGGTTATCCGCACCCTTTTGTCATCCAGAGGCGGCGGGCCCGATGACAAGCAGAGACCAAGTTTGGTCATTCTGCACCCAAGATACGCGGAGATACCTTACGGTTATCCGCACCCTTTTGTCATCCAGAGGCGGCGGGCCCGATGACAAGCAGAGACCAAGTTTGGTCATTCTGCACCCAAGATACGCGGAGATACCTTACGGTTATCCGCACCCTTTTGTCATCCAGAGGCGGCGGGCCCGATGACAAGCAGAGACCAAGTTTGGTCATTCTGTACCCAAGATACGCGGAGATACCTTACGGTTATCCGCACCCTTTTGTCATCCAGAGGCGGCGGGCCCGATGACAAGCAGAGACCAAGTTTGGTCATTCTGCACCCAAGATACGCGGAGATACCTTACGGTTATCCGCACCCTTTTGTCATCCAGAGGCGGGCCCAGCAGAGACCAAGTTTGGTCATTCTGCACCCAAGATACACGGAGATACCTTACGGTTATCCGCACCCTTTTGTCATCCAGAGGCGGCGGGCCCGATGACAAGCAGAGACCAAGTTTGGTCATTCTGCACCCAAGATACGCGGAGATACCTTACGGTTATCCGCACCCTTTTGTCATCCAGAGGCGGCGGGCCCGATGACAAGCAGAGACCAAGTTTGGTCATTCTGCACCCAAGATACGCGGAGATACCTTATGGTTATTCGCACCCATTCTTTTGCTATCTGTAAGACAGAACGCTTGATAGCATGCAGAGGCTGACACAGTCTTCTGCACCTTTTGTTCCTCCGGGGACAACAAAGTCATTTACATGTGGAAATTTCATGGTCACCCGCGACTCTCGTCAGCCGAGAGGAGCGAAATTAGTGTCATACACTGATTTTCGGGGACCTTTGCTTGATGACATGCGACCATTCTTTGGTCCTTGTGAGGTGCTTGGCATCCATCATCAGGCAGTTTGTGAAATCCTAGGAACGGCAAGTCACGGTCACCCGCGACTCTCGTCAACCGAGAGGAGCGAAATTAGTGTCATACACTGATTTTCGGGTACCTTTGCTTGATGACATGCGACCATTCTTTGGTCCTTGTGAGGTGCTTGGCATCCGTCATTAGGCAATTTGTGAAATTTTGGGAACAACAAGTCATTGGCATGTGGAGATTTTATGGTCACCCGCGACTCTCGCCAAGTCGAGAGGAGCGAAATTAGTGTCTTATCTTTACTTTTCTTTTATCTCCAATAAAAGACAAGTAAAGAGGGGCAACTGTCATACCCTAATTTCGTCCGGGAACCTTTGCTCGATGACGTGCGACCATTCTTTGGTCCTCGTGAGGTGCTTGGCACCCATCATTAGGCAATTTGTGAAATTTCAGGACATGCCGGAAAACCAAAAAAATATTGATGCACAATCCGTAAGTTTCCGTGACACACCGGAAATCAAAAGGAAGCATCGTTGCATAATTAAGTGAGGTTCCGTAACATTCCGTAAGTCAAAAAGGGGATGATTATGTAATCTGCAAGGTTCCGTAACATTACGGAAAGAAAACAAGTATCGTTACGAAATTCGTAAGTTTCCGTAACTTTACGAAAAAAGAATCACCAAAAAAACAGCAGGGGGGTGAACTTGGTAAAAATGGGGGTGCAAATAGCAACCAGGCCCATTTGGGCCCTCCAGAAGATTCCTCCAGAAGGCGGTTGCTTCTGGAGGAAGCAACCCTGCTCGCCTGGGCGAGCTGGGCGGCAAGCATCTCCCCTATTTTGCTATAAATAGGGGAGAAAATGAAGAAGAAAAGGATCCCAGCCCTTTAGGCACTTCTCTCTCTTTGGAATTTGCTTGGAAAAATTGTTTCCGTGAAGAAAATCTAAGCCGAGGCGCTAACGAAACGTTTCCGTAACGTTTTCCGTGAGGAATCTCGCAAAGGTTTGAACCGTCCTTCGACGTTCTTCATTCGTTCTTCATCGTTCTTCGATCTTCAACGGGTAAGTACCTCGAACCAAGCTTTTCGATTCATTCTATGTACCCGTAGTGGTCCACATTGTGTTTCGTGCATTTTGATTCTCGTTTTGTTTACTTTTTATACCCCCTGTTGACGTGCTTAAGCCATTTTACTTAAGTCATTTCTCGCTTAACTTAAAAATAAAATAAATTTCCACCGAACATTTGAATTGCATTATCCGTTAACTTCGGTTAAAATCAATTCCGACCGTTCGGTCGTGCCGTAACCACGTTGGAAATCAAAAAGAGGTAAAAAATAATATAATAATCAAAAAGACATCTTTTAGTAAAATAAAGCGGAACATCAATCGGACGTTTTCTCTTTGGGATTTCTCATTCTTAATCGAATTGATTAATAACTAAAGTGAAATTAAGGCTAAAATCAACTCGCCTAGTCAAGCTCGTCCACAAAAATAGGCTTTTGAAGTTCGTCATTTCATTTCTCACTAAGTAAAATGGATCATTTTTAAGGTCCAACGCCTTAAAATGATCACCTCTTAAAGTAAAAAAGAATCACTTGATAAGAAAGAACTACGTAGGTCTGATTTTCTCATCCCAAATTGAGGAATACGTAGGAGCAAAGGGAAACACCCTTGTCGACCACAAAAAAGGAAAAAAATATAAAAAGGGTATAAAGGATATAAGAACATAAAAGGGAACATAAAAATCAAAGTCATGTTTGCACATTCGATTAAAGGCTGCCGTCCCTTGGGACGGACGTGTGGGGTGCTAATACCTTCCCCGTGCGTAAATACAACCCCCGAACCTTTCACTAAAAAGTTCGTAGATCGTGTCTTTTCCGGTTTTTCCGACGTTTTCCTCAAATAAACGTTGGTGGCGACTCCGCGCGTATTCCTTTCGTGGAACACGCATCCCGCGAGTCTCGCGTCGCCCTCCCGCCGAAGGGTAGGTTGCGACAACTAGATATTAGATGTAGGAAATCTATGCAGTTAACATGATTTTTAGGGATGCAGATGCATGCAACCTTTGTCTTGAAATGCGGTAAATGCAGACTTCATATGAAACAATGCAATGTAATGGAAAGTTTGTACAACGTTCATGACATTCTTTCCCTATTTTGTGATTTTGATTTTGATTTAATTTTTTTGGAAAACACAGATTGACTGTCCTTTTGAAAGAGGTGATAATTCATGCAACCTCATCCTATCTTTTGCAAATCTCTCCGGGAACTCCCTCAGAGTATGTGTTCTGTTCGATTTAGTCACTTGACCATTTTGGAGCGACGGCAATGGAGTCGTTTGATGTTTGATCAATCCATTGAAATCCCAGGGTTTGTCCCCCTTTTTTTGTTAAAAACATCGATGGGTGAGAACTTTTGATCGGCCCCTATGTTCACTTGAGGCTCATGCACGGTGCCCCTCATTGCCCTAGTGTAAGGCTTTGAGGTATCAATCGTTGCCTTTCGTCATGACCTTGTAGGAGGGAACCTATTGGGTGAGAACTTCTAATCTGCCCCTAGGTTCACTTGAAGTTTTTGCATGGTGCCTTTCGTTGCCCCAGTGTAGGGCTTAGAGGTACCAATTGTTGTCTTGTTTTCACGACCTCGTAGTGAGGAAGAATGAAAGAAGCAGTTGATTCTTGCAAAAAAGAATTTTCCAAGGACGAGAAATAGTTGAAGGATTTTTTTCAGTTGATGGATTAAGTCAAATGACTCCTATGTAGAAGCAAGATGTTTTGATGTTTTGATGATGCCAAAGGATCAAGTGCTTCCAAGTTTTATTCAAGACAAGAATCCAAGAAAATCAAGATATATGATCAAGTTGATCTCTAGAATCTTAGGAAGAAGTTTCCAAATTGAAGAAGCAAAAGGTTTGACCAAGGAATTCTATCCTTTCAAATTGAGATTTGCTCTCTGGTAATCGATTACCAGCAGTTTGAAAATGTTTTAATTCAAATTTTTAAAACCTGTAATCGATTACATAAGTCTTGTAATTGATTACCAGAGGGGATTTTCAGAAAATAATTTCCAAGAGACATATCTATTCAAATGTTTTATAAATGGCCATTCAAATGTTTTAAAGAGAGTTTTCATTGCCCAAACAGTTTTATCCTCTCGAAAGATCAAGAGTTTTTCTGAACTGAAATGTCTTATCCTCTCAAAAAGATTCCTTGGTCAACCACTTGCTTATTCAATAAGGAATTTTTGATTGATCTTCATTTTACAATCTACCTCTTTTACGAGAGACCTCTTCTTCTCTTCTTCTTATTTCTGAAAAGGGATTAAGAGACCGTGGGTCTCTTGTTGTAGAGGATTCCTGAACACAAGGGAAGGGTTATCCCTGTGTGCATTGTTAATTCGAAAAGAAAGATTGATAGTTCAATTGGGGAATAGTCTTTGCATCTTAATTCAACCCCCCTTTTTCTTAAGGTAACTGAGGCCATTTGTCCAACATCCTATTCTTGATAACTCACTTCTCTCTAAAAAGACAAAATGAGGTCACATGAACGTCTATATTTTTACTTGAAAACACAGTCAATCAAATGCCTTTTTATTTTTTATTTTGAAACTTATTTGTTTTGAACTTTGCTCGTTGTTTTACGGCACCCCCACCAACGTGCAAGATGAGTAATCCCTGATTGAACGGTCTTGGAAGTCAACACTCAGGAGCGCAGGTTGCTTGAGCAAACAGACCAATGGCTTACACCCACAATCCGGTGAAAGTTGAATAAGCAAACATGCGTTTGTGAGAGGATGAGGGACAAAGATATCAACTTTATCCATTTCATTTAACATTGTAGCTGTGGTTTACAATAATGGCATAAACTTGGAAACCCTGATGAGTCATTAGGGACACCTAACAACAGCTTTCAAAATTGCCCCATGTGTGGCATCTCTTGTCAATGTCAGGATTTACACGCAATTCTCCTCAAATTTCAGCCAGCCCGCATCAATTAGACCTTGCACCTTACGCTTCAGAGCCCTACCATGCTCAATGGAACGCCCCGGGGCTTCTCCATGACAAGCACATGTTGCGTTCGAGTCGTATTCTCGGAGAAATGGAGGTTGATGAACCTCGGCTAGGGTTATGGCTACCATTGAATTATCAAGTAGATATGGGAGCAAGTCAGCATAGGACACTGGAATTGGGGTGAATTCTACAGGCTTTCTCGCTGCAAAATTCACTTCTTGGTTGGTGTTTTTGGTTTGTGCTAAAGGTGGTGTTCGTCATTGGAAGTGCGGTAGACAGACTTTGTGGTAGATTTAGGGATGGCCTTTGTGGATAACTGGGTGGTGGGTAAGGAGAAAGTTTGTTATTGGCTGAGTAAAGATATTGTTGGGTTGGTGGGAAACTTGGCCGTACAGGAATGGCAGTCACAGCATGGGTTTCTCCCTCATCCTCACCCTCTTTATTTGCCCCAGTTTTCTCAGTCGTCCTAGTAGGATGATCAAATTTGCCTCTTTTCGGACCCACATTGATCCTTTCACTGGCGAAGACCAAATCTGCAAAGCTTTGAGGGTGCGCAGCCCACCATCTTTTCATAGTAGAGTACCGATAATGTGTCTACCATCACGATTATCGTCTCCCTTTCCATTATTGGGGGTACCACCTGGGCCGCCAGATCCCTCCACCTTTTGGGCGTGTTCTTTGAATGATCCGTCCCCCTTTTTGCATATGTTCTGTAGTTGCATCCTATCCGGAACCATATCAAAATTGTACTGATACTGCCTAACAAAGGCAACCATTAGGTCCTTCCAAGAATGGACTCGGGAAGGTTCCAAGTTAGTGTACCAGGTAACAGCTACCCCAGTAAGACTTTCTTGGAAGGAATGTATCAGCAATTCCTCATCTTTTGCGTATTCCCCCATCTTCTGACAATACATCTTTAGATGGTTCTTGAGACTAGTAGTCCCCTTGTACTTGTCAAAGTCCAGCACCTTGAACTTGGGAATGACCATGTTTGGGTATTAGGAACAACTTTTCTAGGTTAGCAAAGGCATAATCTTCACCTCCTTCAATGGCCCTGAGCCTTTCCTTTAGATGATCCGCCTTTCCCTTTTCGGCCATAGCAGGAGGGGCTCTTCCCACCGCAAAATGCAATGGTTGTGGTTGTGGGCGAAACTGAGGGCCCTCCAAAGTGTTTTCAAAGGGTATACCACCAACTGCTTGCCCTTCAGTGGCATATCCGAGCCAAGGCTCGAAGTCAGCTAGATTGTGGTGGGGAATTTCATGTGTCTCCCCCATGGTTTGAGAGATATGTGCCTGATGAGGTTATTGGTTCTCAATGAATATCGGAGTGGAGTTATTGAGATTTTCATTGAGAGTGTATGCCACATTGGGTGGTGTATAGTTGGGAGGCAAGCCATATGATGGGAAGGCGTACTCGTTTTGAATTTGCACATCATGGGGTCATCCGTACTTCCCAAATCTTTTCCTACCATATCTGAGGTTGGATGATGTATTTGGTTGATGCCGGATGGGGACGTCGGGTTCACCTTAGCAACAACGCTGGTAGCGGCAATTGCAACCGCATTGGCTTCCAATATCTTCTTCACGCTCATCATGGCCTCCATCATTGTGGCCATTTTCTCTTTAATGGCCTCCATGTCGGCCTTCATCTTCTCTTGTATCTCCTCTACTTAACCCATTACTCTAGCTCTAGCACAAGTTCGGTAAGGGCACCGTAAAGTGTGTCCTTTTTCTTTTTTATAACAATGATTAAGTTCATTTTATTTTATTTTATTTTATTTTTCAAGGAAAGAATGCAATGAGCAATGCAACCAATGAAAAGCATGGATGTATGCGAATGATGTACAGTTGAAGTATTGCGAATTTTTACGCAAGATATGGGGTTGAATCAATTTAGATTTTCAACATGGTCCATGAAATCTTTGTCAAGGTGAAACTGGAAGTAACAAGGACATCAATAATCCTAAATATGTTTGGCAGTAGACGAAGCAGTGATGTGACTCGATTCATCTTTTGCCCCAATTTTGCAAGACGGATACTTCCATATTTCAACTTGACTTGATGAGCTTGGTTCAACCCTATAATCCAAGGAATGGCAATTCTGATCGCCAATACTTCAACAACATCTCATAGGGATGAATGACTCGGGCATACTTTAAGCTTATGCACAGAAAATGTAATTATGAAATTGAGATGCCCGAAGAAACACCATTTCCTAGTTAACCATGCATTAGGTACCATGTTCAATTATTTTGTTTTTAAGTGAAACGGGTTTATGATCCCAACATGGTTGGCTCGTGGTGCCTAACACATGAAACTAAGAATGTAGTGTGAAGTTTCACGCTTCCCCCTTTTTTGTTTTTGTTTTGTAGAGGAAAACGCAAGGATGAGCAAACATGAAAACAAATGGTATGCAATTTTGCAGATCAAAAAGTTTGTTGAACGCATATGCATGATGATGCCATGACTCATGCAAAATGTGAGGCTGGAATATGATAACGGACAAATGCAGGATATGTCCATTATGATGTTATGAAGAGATGCTTATGCGATGCATGATATGAATGCATTTTACGGACACGAGAGCCCGGAAAATTATCTCTTCTTACTTGCGCATTTGGGGGCGCAGTGCCCCATGTGTACAATTAAGAAGGTGATATGGACCTTCCGGCTTCCCGTGACAAAGGACGAGACCAACATACAATGCATGCTAGAGATAAAATGCGGGAGTGACTTGATTCGCACTTATTTTTGGAGTAAAAACGTGGGATAAACTCATTTTATTCAAAAAGTTATAACTAGTCAAGATCTGAGCGACAATACAAACTTCCTAGCGGTTTCTAATCATATGGTCCATTAAGTCTATCATATGTTGACAATAGCTGAGAAGTCCGTGGATCTTCTTGGGGGCGGAGTAGGTGTCCGCCATTGCTTTGGCCTTGGCTAGCAATCGGGGAAGTTCTTGACTCCTGTTCAAAGTAAGAGCAAATCGGTCCGTCCACATTGTTGCCTCTTGGTGCCATGAATCAATTACCCTCTCCCTTGCTTCGCTTTCTGCTGATATCTTGGCGTACTCATCCTCTAGCCTTTGCTCGTGATTCGCCGCTAGATTTAGCTTCTCTTTGCACTCATCGATGACGGCCCACATATTCCCTTCAGTCTCGCTTAACTGTTGGGACAAATTTCTTTTCGACCTAAGGTAAGCCTTTAGCTCGTCCTTCAAGATCATGCCTTTGACCCGTGATGATTCCTTTCACCTCTTCGGAGCTTGAGCTTACTATTGCTGCCCTATAAAGCCCCTCAAAACTTTGCTGGCACGTGTTCTTCCTTTCGGGCCTTCTTGGTTTCTCGTTCCAAGGCTTCAGCGGTGGCCATATTGACGTCCCTTAGTTCATCATACTCTTTTCAGACTTTGATGGCTATGGACTTGAACTTCTCTTCGACTACTCGGGCTCTTTCAAGCTCTGCCTTTAGGGCTTGTACCTCATCACTTTCTTCCGAAGCTTTAACCTCATCGTCCCTCACAGTCTTTAGATTTGGGAGCCAATCCAATCCTTGTGTTTGGACTCTCAGCCACTTATGATAGCCGCCGATGATCCCATTACTGCTTCCCCTAAGCTCTCTGTCCTTTCTTCACGCCGCATCCCATGCCTTGCGAACTCCTTAGAGTACCCTCGCGTTGTGGTCACTGAAACCTCGTGCGATGAAAGGCGTGATGCTTTCGTCTGATGGCACTCCTCTCATGGGACATCCTTCGCATGAAGATAGAATCCTGATTCTTCCTTCCTTCTAGCGAGGGAACCATTTAATAGATGCCCCTCCATGCTAGCCAAGAGTTGGTGCACAACAAACAATTCTTGCGCCGCTCTTTTCACATCCCCGGTCGAACATGTCATACATGGCCAAAATGGTGACGACCGGGCTTTCCTTGCCATGATGAAAGGCGAGGAAAGCGTCAATCGCTGCTAGGTCCACTAACCCTTCCACATTTGGAAAGAGGACTCCCTCGAAAATCAACAGTGTGAGAATATCTATGAATGGGGTCCACTCGCCTTTATCTGCCAAGATTCTTGCTTTTACCTCCAAATATTTTCTCGGTATTCCGACCACCCCATTTTCGACTTGCCTTTGGCGGTCTAATTCCTGCGCCGAGATTTGGACTTTTTTAGAAATTCTGGCCAATGAGGGGTAGAACCCTGAGAAGAGGTATGGTTTCCTTCCCCCTAGAGGACATCCTAGGATCTCTTCAAATTCTTCCACCATTGGTGATAGCTGGAAGTCCCCAAAGATGAAGCACCTCAACGGCTGATCATAATACTGGGCGAGGGAGGCAATTGGTTCCATGGAGACTTCTACCCTAGCTAGGTCCCAAATGCTTACCATAGGCTTTGCGGAAGGCTTGCCGTTGAAGTTAACCCATTAATTGCCCCAACTTTCGTAAACTGGTGACCTCTAAGCTCTTGATTTTGACTTGATAAAACCTCTTTTTAAGCGAAGGCTTTTGACTTGATCCCATGTTTTACTAAAGTGAAATAAAATCTAGTGCGAATCAAAACTCCGACATCTATCATGGGTGGAATGGATGAATGCATGAAGGAATGCATATGACACGGATGCAATTTATGAATACGGGAGCTCGGGAAATTGTCCCCTTCTTAGATACAACGTCTTGGGGTAGCAAAGTGCCCAACGTATGTATTTAAGAAGGTGACACGGACCCTCCGTTGGTTTGCCCAAGAAAGGGGATTAAGACGGAACTCGCACATGATGCACATGCGAAAGGTACAATACGGGGATGTACATAGTATGATAATATTCACTGAACATAAGCAAACGGGTGTATGATACTTATGCATGGCAGTGTGAAAAATGGCACGCAGCGTGTTTGCTCCGTGCCCCTATTTAAGGGACCTATAAGGGAGAGAGCTAACTAGGCTTTTAGTGATAACCCTCAAGGTAGTCATATCTCTCTTGATGGTTTCTAGAGGTATCATCCCCTTCGAAGAACATACTGCAGCAGTAGGGACTACTAGCAACAATATGTTTTCAAAGAGAAAAACTCTAGATGAGGGTTCACTGTAATCAAGCAAGTCGGAGACCTAGCATGATCACGGATTCACCTCCACTCCTTATGTTCCCACGAACCCGGGTATAGGGCCCTTTTTCACTCACAGTGTGTGCAAATAGTTTTGGTGTTTGTGTGCATCAAATGAACAAATATCTATTTCATGCATACATTTCAAAACGTACTAAAAGCAATAAAGAGCTTATACACACAAGAACATAATGAAGGGAAACTAACAAAGGGATAAGTCATGGTAAAACATTGCACAAAATAAAATGGCCTAACTCTCTAAAAACAGTCCCCAGTGGAGTCGCCAACTATCGCAACCTACCCTTCGGCGGGAGGGGGATGCGTGTTCCACGAAAGGAATACGCGCGGAGTCGCCACCAACGTTTATTTGAGGAAAACGTCGGAAAAACCGGAAAAGACGCGATCTACGAACTTTTAAGTTGAAAGGTTCGGGAGTTGTATTTACGCACGGGGAAGGTATTAGCACCCCACACGTCCGTCCCAAGGGACGGCAGCCTTTAATCGAATGTGCAAACATGACTTTGATTTTTACGTTCCCTTTTATGTCCTTATATCCTTTATACCCTTTTTATATTTTTTTTTCTTTTTGTGGTCGACAAGGGTGTTTCCCTTTGCTCCTACGTATTCCTCAATTGGGATGAGAAAATCAGACCTACGTAGTTCTTTCTTATCAAGTGATTCTTTTTACTTTAAGAGGTGATCATTTTAAGGTGTTGGACCTTAAAAATGATCCATTTTACTTAGTGAGAAAATGAAATGACAAACTTCAAACGCCTACTTTTATGGACGAGCTTGACTAGGCGAGTTGATTTTAGCCTTAGTTTCACTTTAGTTATTAATCAATTCGATTAAGAATGAGAAATCCCAAAGAGAAAACGTCCGATTGATTTTCCGCTTTATTTTACTAAAAGATGTTTTTTGGATTATTATATTATTTTTTTACCTCTTTTTTTGATTTCCAACGTGGTTACGGCACGACCGAACGGTCGGAATTCATTTTAACCGAAGTTAACGGATAATACAATTCAAACGTTCGGTGGAAATTTATTTTATTTTTAAGTTAAGCGAGAAATGACTTAAGTAAAATGGCTTAAGCACGTCAAGAGGGGGGTATAAAAAGTAAACAAAACGAGAATAAAAATGCACGAAACACAATGTGGACCACTACGGGTACATAGAATGAATCGAAAAGCTTGGTTCGAGGTACTTACCCGTTGAAGATCGAAGAACGATGAAGAACGTCGAAGAACGGTCGAAACCTTCGCGAAATTCTTCACGGAAAAACGTTACGGAAATGATTCGGAAGCGCCTCGGCTTAGATTTTCTTCACGGAAACAATTTTTCCAAGCAAATTCGAAAGAGAGAGAAGTGCCTAAGGGGCTGAACCCTTTTCTTCTTCACTTCCTCCCCTATTTATAGCAAAATAGGGGAGGTGGTTGCCGCCCAGCTCGCCCAAGCGAGCTCAGCTCGCCCAGGCGAGCCAGGTTACTTCCTCCAGAAGCAACAGCCTTCTGGAGGAATATTCTAGAGGACCCAAGTGGGCCTGGGTGCTATTTGCACCCCCATTTTTACTAAGTACACCCCCTCTACTTTTTTTTGGTGATTCTTTTTTCGTAAAGTTACGGAAACTTACGAATTTCGTAACAATACTTGTTTTCTTTCCGTAATGTTACGGAACCTTGCGGATCACATAATCATCCCCTTTTTGACTTACGGAATGTTACGGAACCTCACTTAATTATGCAACGATGCTTCCATTTGATTTCCGGTGTGTCACGGAAACTTACGGATTGTGCATCAATATTTTTTTGGTTTTTCGGCATGTCCTGGAATTTCACAAATTGCCTAATGATGGATGCCAAGCACCTCACAAGGACCAAAGAAAGGTCGCACGTCATCAAGCAAAGGTCCCCGGACGAAATTAGGGTATGACAGGGAGGAGCATGTGCAAGGGATTCTAATTAATGCCTTGTTCGGACATGTGTTAGTAAAATCATTAGTTCTCTGTGTGTAGTGATCTTATGATGATTTGTGATATCATTTTCAAAACTAGACACACAACGATTTCAATAATGATAATGTTTATGAAATTCCATTAAGTGATCATTGATATATTTGATTTTATAAGATGGTGGCACTATACTACGATAAAAGGGAGTATGTGCTTCTTTTTTATTAATTATGAATTGTGTGGATTTTTACATTGGCTTTGGGATACCATTTCATAAACTAAATTCCTAATGCTTGTTGGGTAATGTTATAGGATAATCTATTATGAGATTTCTTCTATTATGAGATTGCCTCTATTATGAGATTACTTCTATTATATGATGTTGAGTTATAATTCATGCTTTGGTTTTAGGTCGAGGGGGTGTTTGACCCTTGGTAATGTAGTAAATTGATGTTCATGAATTGATTGTGTTTGATGTTGGTTGATTTTCTTGTATGAAAAGTTGGCATACCCACTTGAGGGGCCATATTAATGGTGACCCCGAAGAGGGAAGATAGTTAATTTCCTTCCTCTCCTGTTGCTTTGTGCGTGTGCACGATAAAAAAGGTTTTATGATTGAAAGCTTCATGTGGATCAACATGCATTACTAAAAGAAAGTAAATGAATGATTGAACGTGGTAGTGAAAGCATGTTAAAGTTACAAAGATGGTTATGTCAGGAGTTGGGGGTATGACACTATACTCAGTGGGAAAATGTCCTCTAACGTCTATTCACATGTACCGATGCAACCGTTGTTCAGGGATCAATGTTTCTCAACATGAAAGATAAGTGAGGAATCGTTAGAAGAGAGATAGATGACATACAATAGGTACACTAGGGGATGGTTTGAATGGTTCAAAGGAACCTGGGGGAATGCTGAGTTGTGATAACCCAACTAAAGGCATTTTCAATTAGTTCAAGAGACTCAAGAGTGTCACTTGTCATTCCTGACTAGAGCAGAGTCGTATCCATAGTTGATAAGAGAGTCATATCATGTGCTGGCATGAGACATGTCCTCCCAATTATCATCCATATGTTGTGTAACACCATTAAGGCCTGGGAGGCTTAGTGGCAATATTTGCGTTAGACCATTATCGTCAGTTGGGCTTAATGGCGATGTAGGCCCAAGATGTGATAATGCATGAGATAAATGTACATACTAGGATACCGTGAGTGTTGTTTGCTAGTGAACCACACGTGGTGGTTGTGTAGGTTGGTGTGTGATATTTCTTTGTTTTTTGCTTTTAAGAAAGTGGAGGACTTACTCGTTTCACCAACATTTTCAGGTTTGGATGGTCAGCATCAGGATGAATCTTCGCTTGTGGGTTAGCATCTTTGAGTGTAGGAGGATCCCTATGAGAGTTCTTCATCAGGTTCTCGTTGGTGGGTTCACTTTCATCTGGCATGTACCTTCTTGATGGTGTGGTTATTCCATAAGGCTTGGATAGATGACTGCTCTAAGACTTAGGTTTTCCACTTTGGTGTATTGATTTCAATAAACATAGGTTTTAGGAACTTCTATGTGTTTAGTCATCTTATTTACTTACTATTTACCTCTGATACTTATTTACTTATGTTTGCCAGTCATGGAAGCTCATCTCAAATCTTTATATATACATGATGTTATTTTAAATATGTACGGTGTTATACTTAAAGTTTAACTATTTATTATGTATATCAACTAGTGCTTTAAATGAAACATTTTGTAAATACATATGTTGCATACGATTTTGAAAATATACCACTTTCTTTTCAAGTTGATAGCTTTTATTAAAAAGAAAAGGGTCGAGGAGCCTTTGTGAAAAGTTTTATTTCAATGAAAAAATTACCCTATCTTTTTGTTCTCTAATACAACATTTATGAAAAGTCTTTGAACTCAATTGTTTATAAAGATGAATAAAAGGTATTGAAGTGTATTTGTAAACCTAGATTTTAGAGTGTTACACATTATACCATACGGACAACATTTAATTTACACAAATCTCCCAAGGGAGCTTCCCATAAAATAGAGAAGTTGTTACTTAGATCCAAATCTTGGCTAGGGCTGGGAAGAGCCGAATTAGATTAGAGGGATAGGCGAATGTCTAACACTTCACGAGACATTGTAATGCATAAATTGGTATCAATGTTAGATTTAGCAACCAAGATAAACTCATTACATTTCCTCCAGATTAATGAGCAAGTCACGACAAACACTAACCCCCAGTTCTCTGCATTGAGAGATTGAACCACTTAAATTTTCAATAACCAATCCCAAAGGTCCAAATATCTTGTTGAACATGTTTGTTAGTGCTTAGCTCTACGGAGTTTTAAAAGATTGGCTAAGATTTTGTTAAAACATAAGCACTTAGACAATGAAGGAAAGCTGGAGTTGCTGCACATGATGTCCAACGTTATGCCAAAGAATAAGATCGGGCTGCACAATGCACAAGGCAAGATGAAATGTCAAATGAAGAATTGAAGCTGCAGGATCCACGATGTCGGATACAATGTCCAGGACATCCTGCCTGAAAATACTGGAGTTGCTAAAAGCATTGAAGCTGCAGGATCCACGATGTCGGATACGATGTCCAGGACATCTGGCCCGAAAATACTGGAGTTGCTAAAAGCATTGAAGCTGCAGGATCCACGATGTCGGATACGATGTCCAGGACATCTGGCCCGAAAATACTGGACATATAAATCTGTTATATCTTTAACAGATTATTGTGCAGTTAGCAAGAGATAAGATGATCTATCTTTAGGAACGAATTAAAAGATCATTAAAGTTCGAATTACAAACTAGAAGAGTTCGTTCAGGGATTAAAGATTAAAGATTAAAGATTCAAACTAAAAGATCAAACGTTATCTTTTAGTTCTTTAACTGCAGATTTTCTCAGGATAATGATAGATCTCATCTAGCACAAGAAGTTGCAGCCCAGATACACACACTGCTATAAAAACATGGAGGCTGCACGAGTTCTGTACCAAGTCCGGGATTGAAGAGTTATTTTGTGAGTTTTGGGACTTGAGTGTTTTGTGAGCCACCTTGATGGTACCCTAACATCAAGTGTTGGACCTGAGTGTGTAGAGTTGATCTCTAGTGTGTAGAGTTGATCTCTAGTGTGTAGAGTTGATCTCTAGTGTGTAGGGTTGATCCCTTTTGTTCAGAGAGCAATCTCTGGTGTGTCTTTGATTTATTTGTAAACACGGGAGTGTGATTGAGAGGGAGTGAGCGGGGTTCTCATATCTAAGAGTGGCTCTTAGGTAGAGATTGCACGGGTAGTGGTTAGGTGAGAAGGTTGTAAACAGTGGCTGTTAGACCTTGAACTAACACTATTTTAGTGGATTTCCTCCCTGGCTTGGTAGCCCCCAGATGTAGGTGAGGTTGCACCGAACTGGGTTAATAATTCTCTTGTGTTATTTACTTGTTTAATCTGTTCATACGGACACATATAATCTGCATGTTCTGAAGCGTGATGTCGTGACATCCGGTACGACATCTGTCCCCCGTATCAGAATTTCAATTGGTATCAGAGCAGGCACTCGAAATCACTGAGTGAGATCTAGGGAGATAAATTCTGATGAACATGGAGAAAGAAGGAGGACCAGTGAACAGACCACCAATTCTTGATGGAACCAACTATGAATACTGGAAAGCAAGAATGGTGGCCTTCCTCAAATCACTGGATAGCAGAACCTGGAAAGCTGTCATCAAAGGCTGGGAACATCCCAAGATGCTGGACACAGAAGGAAAGCCCACTGATGAATTGAAGCCAGAAGAAGACTGGACTAAAGAAGAAGACGAATTGGCACTTGGAAACTCCAAAGCTTTGAATGCTCTATTCAATGGAGTTGACAAGAATATCTTCAGACTGATCAACACATGCACAGTGGCCAAGGATGCATGGGAGATCCTGAAAACCACTCATGAAGGAACCTCCAAAGTGAAGATGTCCAGATTGCAACTATTGGCCACAAAATTCGAAAATCTGAAGATGAAGGAGGAAGAATGTATTCATGACTTCCACATGAACATTCTTGAAATTGCCAATGCTTGCACTGCCTTGGGAGAGAGGATGACAGATGAAAAGCTGGTGAGAAAGATCCTCAGATCTTTGCCTAAGAGATTTGACATGAAAGTCACTGCAATAGAGGAGGCCCAAGACATTTGCAACATGAGAGTAGATGAACTCATTGGTTCCCTTCAAACCTTTGAGCTAGGACTCTCGGATAGGACTGAAAAGAAGAGCAAGAATCTGGCGTTCGTGTCCAATGATGAAGGAGAAGAAGAGGAGTATGACCTGGATACTGATGAAGGTCTGACTAATGCAGTTGTGCTCCTTGGAAAGCAGTTCAACAAAGTGATGAACAGAATGGACAGGAGGCAGAAACCACATGTCCGGAACATCCCTTTCGACATCAGGAAAGGCAGTGAATACCAGAAAAGGTCAGATGAAAAGCCCAGTCACAGCAAAGGAATTCAATGCCGTGGGTGTGAAGGCTTTGGACACATCAAAGCTGAATGTCCCACTCATCTCAAGAAGCAGAGGAAAGGACTTTCTGTAAGTCGGTCTGATGATACAGAGAGTGAACAAGAAAGTGATTCTGACAGAGATGTGAATGCACTCACTGGGAGATTTGACTCTGCTGAAGATTCAAGTGATACAGATAGTGAAATCACTTTTGATGAGCTTGCTATATCCTATAGAGAACTATGCATCAAAAGTGAGAAGATTCTTCAGCAGGAAGCACAACTGAAGAAGGTCATTGCAAATCTGGAGGCTGAAAAGGAGGCACATGAAGAGGAGATCTCTGAGCTTAAAGGAGAAGTTGGTTTTCTGAACTCTAAACTGGAAAACATGACAAAATCAATAAAGATACTGAATAAAGGCTCAGATACACTTGATGAGGTGCTACAGCTTGGAAAGAATGTTGGAAACCAGAGAGGACTTGGATTTAATCCTAAGTCTGCTGGCAGAACAACCATGACAGAATTTGTTCCTGCCAAAAACAGCACTAGAGCCACGATGTCACAACATCGGTCTCGACATCATGGAACGCAGCAGAAAAGGAGCAAAAGAAAGAAGTGGAGGTGTCACTACTGTGGCAAGTATGGTCACATAAAGCCCTTTTGCTATCATTTACATGGCCATCCACATCATGGAACTCAAGGTAGCAGCAGCAGAAGGAAGATGATGTGGGTTCCAAAACACAAGACTGTTAGTCTTGTTGTTCATACTTCACTTAGAGCATCAGCTAAGGAAGATTGGTACCTAGATAGCGGCTGTTCCAGACACATGACAGGAGTCAAAGAATTCCTGGTGAACATTGAACCTTGCTCCACTAGCTATGTGACATTTGGAGATGGCTCTAAAGGAAAGATCACTGGAATGGGAAAGCTAGTCCATGATGGACTTCCTAGTCTGGACAAAGTACTGCTGGTGAAGGGACTGACTGCAAACTTGATCAGCATCAGTCAGCTGTGTGATGAAGGATTCAATGTAAACTTCACAAAGTCAGAATGCTTGGTGACAAATGAGAAGAGTGAAGTTCTAATGAAGGGCAGCAGATCAAAGGACAACTGCTACCTATGGACACCTCAAGAAACCAGTTACTCCTCCACATGTCTATCCTCCAAAGAAGATGAAGTCAGAATATGGCATCAAAGATTTGGACATCTGCACTTAAGAGGCATGAAGAAAATCATTGACAAAGGTGCTGTTAGAGGCATTCCCAATCTGAAAATAGAAGAAGGCAGAATCTGTGGTGAATGTCAGATTGGAAAGCAAGTCAAGATGTCCCACCAGAAGCTTCAACATCAGACCACTTCCAGGGTGCTGGAACTACTTCACATGGACTTGATGGGGCCTATGCAAGTTGAAAGCCTTGGAGGAAAGAGGTATGCCTATGTTGTTGTGGATGATTTCTCCAGATTTACCTGGGTCAACTTTATCAGAGAAAAATCAGACACCTTTGAAGTATTCAAGGAGTTGAGTCTAAGACTTCAAAGAGAAAAAGACTGTGTCATCAAGAGAATCAGGAGTGACCATGGCAGAGAGTTTGAAAACAGCAGGTTTACTGAATTCTGCACATCTGAAGGCATCACTCATGAGTTCTCTGCAGCCATTACACCACAACAGAATGGCATAGTTGAGAGGAAAAACAGGACTTTGCAAGAGGCTGCTAGGGTCATGCTTCATGCCAAAGAACTTCCCTATAATCTCTGGGCTGAAGCCATGAACACAGCATGCTACATCCACAACAGAGTCACACTGAGAAGAGGGACTCCAACCACACTGTATGAAATCTGGAAAGGGAGGAAGCCAATTGTCAAGCACTTTCACATCTTTGGAAGCCCATGTTACATTTTGGCAGATAGAGAGCAAAGGAGAAAGATGGATCCCAAGAGTGATGCAGGAATATTCCTGGGCTACTCTACAAACAGCAGAGCATATAGAGTATTCAACTCCAGAACCAGAACTGTGATGGAATCCATCAATGTGGTTGTTGATGATCTAACTCCAGCAAGAAAGAAGGATGTCGAAGAAGATGTCAGAACATCGGGAGACAATGTAGCAGATACAGCTAAAAGTGCAGAAAATGCAGAAAACTCTGAGTCTGCTACAGATGAATCAAACATCAACCAACCTGACAAGAGACCCTCCATTAGAATCCAGAAGATGCACCCCAAGGAGCTGATTATAGGAGATCCAAACCGAGGAGTCACTACAAGATCAAGGGAGATTGAGATTGTCTCCAACTCATGTTTTGTCTCCAAAATTGAGCCCAAGAATGTGAAAGAGGCACTGACTGATGAGTTCTGGATCAATGCTATGCAAGAAGAATTGGAGCAATTCAAAAGGAATGAAGTCTGGGAGCTAGTTCCGAGACCCGAGGAAACTAATGTGATTGGCACCAAGTGGATCTTCAAGAACAAAACCAATGAAGAAGGTGTTATAACCAGAAACAAGGCCAGACTTGTTGCTCAAGGCTACACTCAGATTGAAGGTGTAGACTTTGATGAAACTTTCGCTCCAGTTGCTAGACTTGAATCCATCAGATTGTTACTTGGTGTAGCTTGCATCCTCAAATTCAAGCTGTACCAGATGGATGTGAAGAGCGCATTTCTGAATGGATACCTGAATGAAGAAGCCTATGTGGAGCAGCCAAAGGGATTTGTAGATCCAGCTCATCCAGATCATGTATACAGGCTCAAGAAGGCTCTCTATGGATTGAAGCAAGCTCCAAGAGCTTGGTATGAAAGGCTAACAGAGTTCCTTACTCAGCAAGGGTATAGGAAGGGAGGAATTGACAAGACTCTCTTTGTCAAACAAGATGCTGAAAACTTGATGATAGCACAGATATATGTTGATGACATTGTGTTTGGAGGGATGTCGAATGAGATGCTTCGACATTTTGTTCAACAGATGCAATCTGAATTTGAGATGAGTCTTGTTGGAGAGCTGACTTATTTTCTGGGACTCCAAGTGAAGCAGACGGAAGACTCTATATTCCTCTCACAAAGCAAGTATGCAAAGAACATTGTCAAGAAGTTTGGGATGGAAAATGCCAGCCATAAAAGAACACCTGCACCTACCCACTTGAAGCTGTCAAAAGATGAAGCTGGCACCAGTGTTGATCAAAGTCTGTACAGAAGCATGATTGGGAGCTTACTATATTTAACAGCTAGCAGACCCGACATCACCTATGCAGTAGGTGTTTGTGCAAGATATCAAGCCAATCCTAAGATAAGTCACTTGACTCAAGTAAAGAGAATTCTGAAATATGTAAATGGCACCAGTGACTATGGGATTATGTACTGTCATTGTTCAGATTCAATGCTGGTTGGGTATTGTGATGCTGATTGGGCTGGAAGTGCAGATGACAGAAAAAGCACTTCTGGTGGATGTTTCTATTTGGGAACCAATCTTATTTCATGGTTCAGCAAGAAGCAGAACTGTGTGTCCCTATCTACTGCAGAAGCAGAGTATATTGCAGCAGGAAGCAGTTGTTCACAACTGGTTTGGATGAAGCAGATGCTTAAGGAGTACAATGTCGAACAAGATGTCATGACATTATACTGTGACAACTTGAGTGCTATTAATATTTCTAAAAATCCTGTGCAACACAGCAGAACCAAGCACATTGACATCAGACATCACTATATCAGAGAGCTTGTTGATGATAAAGTTATCACACTGGAGCATGTTGACACTGAGGAACAAATAGCAGATATTTTCACAAAGGCATTGGATGCAAATCAGTTTGAAAAACTGAGGGGCAAGCTGGGCATTTGCCTGCTAGAGGAATTATAGCAGCTACTGCTATCTGAACGTGCTCAAACGTCTCACTTAACATTAATAGCACGTTCACTACTGAGCCAAAGCAAATTCGACCGTTGCTTCACACGTCCCTCTACATTCCTCATTCAAACTTATATTTTCGTGGTAATCTCGTTTTCAGCATTCCCCAACAGCTCTCAGAAATTTGCAAAACCATTCCAAAAGCTCTGCTTCTCCATGGCTACCTCACCAAAAGAAATTTCAGCCTCTGGTTCACCCGCTGTACCATCATCTCCGCACCAGGAACAACCTGAATTCAACATCCAACCCATACAGATGATTCCTGGTCAAGCCCCTGTTCCTGAAAAACTGGTTCCCAAACGACAACAGGGAGTGAAGATTGCTGAAAACCCTAGCCCTGCAACAAGTCCTAGGGAAGTAGACCCGGAGATGGACAAGAAGATCCGCAGTATTGTGAGTAACATTCTGAAAAATGCGTCTGTCCCTGAAGCTGATGAAGATGTCCCAACATCTTCCACCCCAAATGTTTCTGTGCCTGATGTTGATAAAGATGTTCCAACATCTTCCGCTCCAAATGCTGAAGCCCTCCCTTCACCCAGTGAAGAGGAATCAACAGAAGAAGATGATCAAGCCACAGAAGAGACCCCTGCACCAAAGGCACCAGAACCTGCTCCAAGTGGCCTCATTGACCTCGAAGATGTAGAATCTGATGAGGAACCCATTGCCAACAGGTTGGCACCTGGCATTGCCGAAAGGTTACAAAGCAGAAAAGGGAAAACCCCCATTAAGAGGTCTGGACGAATCAAGACTATGGCACAGAAGAAGAGCACTCCAATCACTCCTACCTCATCCAGACGAAACAAAGTCACAATTCCTTCCAAGAAGAGGAAAGAAATTTCCTCATCTGATTCTGATGATGATGTCGAACTAGATGTCTCGACATCAAAGAGGGCCAAGAAATCTGGGAAAAAGGTGCCTGAAAATGTCCCTGATGCACCATTGGACAACATCTCATTCCACTCCATTGGCAATGCTGAAAGGTGGAAATTCGTGTATCAACGCAGACTGGCCTTGGAAAGAGAACTGGGAAGAGCTGCCTTGGATTGCAAGGAGATCATGGACATCATCAAGGCTGCTGGACTGCTGAAAACTGTCACCAAGTTGGGAGACTGCTATGAGAGTCTAGTCAGGGAATTCATTGTCAACATTCCCTCTGACATAACAAACAGAAAGAGTGATGAGTATCAAAGAGTGTTTGTCAGAGGAAAATGTGTTAGATTCTCCCCTGCTGTGATCAACAAATACCTGGACAGACCAACAGATGGAGTGGTAGATATTGCTGTCTCTGAGCATCAAATTGCCAAGGAAATCACTGCCAAACAAGTCCAGCATTGGCCAAAGAAAGGGAAGCTGTCTGCAGGGAAGTTAAGTGTGAAATATGCAATCCTGCACAGGATTGGAGCTGCAAACTGGGTACCCACCAATCATACTTCCACTGTTGCCACAGGTTTGGGTAAATTTCTGTATGCTGTTGGAACCAAGTCCAAATTTAATTTTGGAAACTATATATTTGATCAAACTGTTAAGCATTCAGAATCCTTTGCTGTCAAATTACCCATTGCCTTCCCAACTGTATTGTGTGGCATTATGTTGAGTCAACATCCCAATATTTTAAACTACACTGACTCTGTGATGAAGAGAGAATCTCCTCTATCCCTGCACTACAAACTGTTTGAGGGGACACATGTCCCAGACATTGTCTCGACATCAGGGAAAGCTGCTGCTTCAGGTGCTGTGTCCAAGGATGCTCTGATTGCTGAACTCAAGGACACATGCAAGGTGCTGGAAGCAACCATCAAAGCCACCACAGAGAAGAAGATGGAGCTGGAACGGCTGATCAAAAGGCTCTCAGAAAGTGGCATTGATGATGGAGAAGCAGCTGAAGAAGAAGATGAAGCAGCTGAGGAAGAAGTAGAAGCAGCCGAGGAAGAAGAAGAAGCTGCTGAGGAAGAGGAAGATGCAGCAGAGGATACTGAATCAGATGATGATTCTGAAGCCACCCCATGACCATCAGACCTTTATTTTTGTTTTCACTGTTACTAGCTATAGGGGCATGTTCCTTTGAATAATTGTTTACTATGGGTCTGTAATATTTGCACCTTAAGTTCATGCATTCTACTTTTGTCAAATTCTGTCTAAAAAGGGGGAGTAATAGTATTATGCTTGCTATTATGCATGATTTTGAGCAGTAGGATACTATGTATGCAATAGTCGTATTATGCATGATTGATACGATGTATGGCAGTAGGAAACGATGTATGCATGATTTTGAGGGGGAGTTGTATGAATATGATTTTGAGGGGGAGACTGCTGCTGCTGATGATGACTGATGTAAGCTACTAGTAGCTGATAGAAGATGCTGCAGTAAGAGCATGAAGACAGGGGGAGCAAAAAGCGGATGTCACATGAGATGTCTCGACATCCTGGAAAAGACTAGTAGCTGATAGAAGATGCTGCAGTGAACTGCTTCACAGCAGTAAGAGCATGAAGACAGGGGGAGCAGAAAGCTGATGTCACGTGAGGTGTCTTGACATCCTGGAAACGACTTCCAACTTGAAGAATTTCCGCTGTGCTTGATGACTCTGATAATGGAAGTTGCTGATCCCACTTGCATAACTGCTCGTACCTGCTCAGGAAGTGTCTAAGTATGTTTTAGACAAAATTTGCCAAAGGGGGAGATTGTTAGTGCTTAGCTCTACGGAGTTTTAAAAGATTGGCTAAGATTTTGTTAAAACATAAGCACTTAGACAATGAAGGAAAGCTGGAGTTGCTGCACATGATGTCCAACGTTATGCCAAAGAATAAGATCGGGCTGCACAATGCACAAGGCAAGATGAAATGTCAAATGAAGAATTGAAGCTGCAGGATCCACGATGTCGGATACAATGTCCAGGACATCCTGCCTGAAAATACTGGAGTTGCTAAAAGCATTGAAGCTGCAGGATCCACGATGTCGGATACGATGTCCAGGACATCTGGCCCGAAAATACTGGAGTTGCTAAAAGCATTGAAGCTGCAGGATCCACGATGTCGGATACGATGTCCAGGACATCTGGCCCGAAAATACTGGACATATAAATCTGTTATATCTTTAACAGATTATTGTGCAGTTAGCAAAAGATTAGATGATCTATCTTTAGGAACGAATTAAAAGATCATTAAAGTTCGAATTACAAACTAGAAGAGTTCGTTCAGGGATTAAAGATTAAAGATTAAAGATTCAAACTAAAAGATCAAACGTTATCTTTTAGTTCTTTAACTGCAGATTTTCTCAGGATAATGATAGATCTCATCTAGCACAAGAAGTTGCAGCCCAGATACACACACTGCTATAAAAACATGGAGGCTGCACGAGTTCTGTACCAAGTCCGGGATTGAAGAGTTATTTTGTGAGTTTTGGGACTTGAGTGTTTTGTGAGCCACCTTGATGGTACCCTAACATCAAGTGTTGGACCTGAGTGTGTAGAGTTGATCTCTAGTGTGTAGAGTTGATCTCTAGTGTGTAGGGTTGATCCCTTTTGTTCAGAGAGCAATCTCTGGTGTGTCTTTGATTTATTTGTAAACACGGGAGTGTGATTGAGAGGGAGTGAGCGGGGTTCTCATATCTAAGAGTGGCTCTTAGGTAGAGATTGCACGGGTAGTGGTTAGGTGAGAAGGTTGTAAACAGTGGCTGTTAGACCTTGAACTAACACTATTTTAGTGGATTTCCTCCCTGGCTTGGTAGCCCCCAGATGTAGGTGAGGTTGCACCGAACTGGGTTAACAATTCTCTTGTGTTATTTACTTGTTTAATCTGTTCATACGGACACATATAATCTGCATGTTCTGAAGCGTGATGTCGTGACATCCGGTACGACATCTGTCCCCCGTATCAGAATTTCAATGTTTAACATTTATAGTTGTGGCAATTCATTTTACTTTCGTTATTCATATTTACACCTCACAATCTAGAGTTGAATACCTACATTGTTATTTTTGTACTTTCAAGGTAAGCTTAAATATGTTTTATTATACTTGTAATAAAGTTCTTTTTTTACTACCTAAATTTTACTCTTTTTATTTTATTACCTACAATTTTTTATGTTTGATTCTAGTACTCATTGTCAGTCGAGATCCATTAAGTGATGGCCTGATAGGCTAATAGAATGTAACATCATCACTTAATGGATCCTGACTGACATCAGATACTAAAATCAAACAAAAAAATTCTAGGTAGTAAAATTTAGGTAATAAAATTAAAATAAAGTATATTACAAGTATAAAAAACATATTTAAGCCCTCAACATATTATGTCACTGTTTGACAATCTCTACTAGCTCAAAACCTTTATTTCTTCAAATTCCATATCTTATTCTCATCCCTAAATTAGATTTCAATATAGATTATCACTATGGAAAAGAAAGTTTAATTTTTTGTTTTTCATTCTAAAATTTATTATTGAAAAGAACTTTACAAATTTGAGAAGTTTGATGCAGTCATTGTGTGGGCCCAATTTTTCGTAATTCATTGATACTATGTTTTGTAATTCACTTAAATTTATTAAAAATCATCAATTTTAACATTGATTGAACATTTTAATTTAGTATTTTTTTATTCTTCTTAGCTTATTTGACCTCTCTTTGACTCTTATTTTCTCACCTTAACTCTTAATTGATAATTGTTGCTTATTTTCGAATTTTGTGCTTACTTGACCTATCTGCCTTGTGCATGATTTATAGGACACAATAATACTCCAAATGGAGCATATGAGTAATCTCTGGTAAGTTAAGGAAAAGAGCTACACTTTTTTTCATAAATAAGCTCGGGACAATTCTTCCATTTTGAGGGTCATTTTAGGCTTGGACATCACAGTCTCAACACTTAGATTTTGGGCTATGAAATTGTGCTTTCTATTGTGTAATTAGCTTAATTATATAGATTAGTTGGGCCTAATCAAGGCACATCCTTTCCTTATGATTAGTCATAGTATATATTAGTGTAGTTAGTTAGTTTCAGTTTGTACAAAACAAAATTTAAAAACTTCTTGTGCAAGTTTTAATATCAAACTATTTTCTCTCAACTATTCTTCATTTTTCTTCCCCTCTTCAACTTTGTGTTGGACAAGTGGCCTCAATAACTTAAGAGGGGGGGGGAGGTGAATTAAGTTAAAAAATTTCTCGTTTAATTGACTTCTAAATCCCCTTTTAAATTTATATGTTAAGAATTTGAAGATGAAGATGAAAATTATATCAACGAAAAACTTCAAGTGTGCAAGATAAATAAAATATGCAAGACAAAGTAATCGAGATAGGGAAGAGAAAAATGCAAACTCAGTTTATCTTGGTTCGGCCACTTCCTGTGCCTACGTCCAGTCCTCAAACAACCCACTTGAGATTTCTACCAACTTTGTAAAAAATCATTTTTACAACTTCTGAACACTCAAGGGATCTCTTTCCCTTGTGTTCAAGAAACTCACAATTCAAGAGACAAACAGCCTCTTGATCACAACAATTTTCTTTTAGAAGTACAGAAGTTTTTCTCTCTTTTAGAGAAGAATGATACAAGTTAAAGATCTTAGAAGAATCCTTAATTGATTTGCAAGTGTTTGGCCAATGATTTGTTTTTGAGAGAATAAGACAATGAGGTTCTGAAAAACTCTAAAGATTTTCGTAGATAAGTCACATATTTATAGGCCCTTGGTGGCTTTTCAAAAACTCATGAAGGGATGTGACTTTTCAAAGCAATTTTTAAAATTTTCTCACTGGTAATCAATTACAAATATTTGGTAATCGACTACACAATTATGTAATGAGGAGTCATGACTTTTCAATTTGAATTTTTGTAGTTCCGTTACTGGTAATCAATTACAGTCAAGTGGTAATCAATTACAACTTTCAAAATTCAAGTTTCAAACTTCTTAAAAAAGCTTTTTAAAATAATTTTGCTTTTGGTAATCGATTACAATGCCTGGTAATCGATTACCAGGGAAAACTGCCTTTTCCAAAAATGTTAAATAATATTTTAAAATCTTTTTATAATCAATTTAAAACTATGTTGTGAGGCCAAACCTTTGCAATCACTAAGAGACTTTTTTAACAAAGTTAGACTAACATTTAACTTTCTTCTTGATCTTTGTTTTCTTGGTCTTGATTTGGACTTAAATAAAACTTGTGTTATTTCTGTCTTGGCATCATCAAAATCTTCATACACATACATTCACACTTTGTTCTTCTCCTTTCTTGCACAAATTTTGTTGCTCTTCTACTGGTGATGTTCATGGAAGGCTAAACAACTAATCAATCCAAGGATCCAGTCCAAACAATGAAGAATTTGAGTTCTAGTCAAGTATTTCGAATTCTATGTGAGTGATACTATTAAGTAGAAGATGACATGCATCCTTTTAACTGATAATTTTAGTGACTTTTGGTGCATGGTAACACCTAAGTGAAATGTGACCACACTAATGAGTAGCAGCGAAACCCCCATATTTTTTCTTGGTCAACAAACAATTTCATTAAAAGGATACAAGGGATACCCCAACAGTTACAATCTATCTTAGAGACCAAATAGTGTTAAAAAAACCCCATAAATATCTTAATCCATTTCAAATACCAATACTTCATGCATTTTTTTTCATAAAGTTCTATTAACACCTAAAAAGTTAGTTGTGAGAACAATAGTCGCTGATTGGATATAGTTAGTACAAGGAAACTGATTAGGGCTGCTGATGTGGCTAAGTTCGGGTTTATTGGTAAAATGACTGGGGACGGCTGCTTTGGGTAATGTGTGGATCATCTCAGATGACATGGACAATAACTTAAAGGGCAAGACAACGGTTAATGAGATGATGACCATGATCTCCTAGATTGTAGGGATTTTGAGTAATACTTTAAATAATGTAACCTTTAATTGATCATTAAAAATAAGACCTATCACATTGTAGAAAACACACAAACATCAATACACCAAACCCATTTATTTTCTGCCTATTATTTTCCTTATTTCACCTATTCATTCAAGTCTTTAATTGCTTTTAGCCATTTATCGCTTCCCTCTACCACAATTTCACATAGGAGTAGCCTAACTTACAAACTTTAGTTCCTCAACTACTAGAAAGCTTTTTGAAGTGGATCAAGAACCCAACCAAGGAACAGAGTCCCTTCCTTGGGTCAATCACTTAAAGTAATCATCGCTTGTTACTTAGTCATCACCACGACTAAGGGAATTTCACACCAACAAGTTCACTCTAATGACATTAGTGTATGTTTGGGGTGACAATGAGGTGGATCAAAATCAATTTTGAAATCATGGAGAATGTGAAACAACACATTGGTGCTTTAGAAAAATTGTGGTGACATTGTGAAACAACACATTGTAGCATGTAAAGCCTTAAATCCTAAACCAAAAATATTGCTTAAAAAAATTAATTTAATTTATTTTAGAAATACACGTTACTTTCATTTTAACTGTTACTTACAAATAAATAAAAACATCTTCCTTTTTTTAAAAAAAAAAAAAAGAAAGCACGTTTGTCGAAAAATGCTAAACAATTGCATCAAATTAAAATAAATATAGATATAGAATAACTCAATTCTCATACCTTAATAAAATAAAACCTGTAGTGTCACAAAGAAATATATGGATACAACTGATAAAGGTATGATAGTAAGAAAAATACATTTAACATCCCTACTACAACAAAATACACGCCCATGCAAAAGGTATCTCTCAAAATACATCAAAATCAATAGCAAACCACTTATCACACCAGAAGTACTGAACTAACTAAGACGTGTCCTTAGAAGAATCATAACTCTCCTCCTCAGATGTTGGCTCCAACTACCTCAGAAGTTCTCGGTACTCCTCGATCTCCTCAGACGACATATCTAAATGGTCTACTTGGTCCTCTGTAACCTCCATTGGGTGCACTTGCTCCACGCTATATTAACGAATGTTGCCCCGCCCATTGTACCCACTGGAGTCAACAAGAATTCCAAATCATGTTGTGGCTCTTCCTATCCAAAATACAAGTGATAATCTTCATAGTATCAAGGCTTTACACGAGATGTGAATTCCCATAAGATATAGCAGGTCAATGTGCAGTCTATGGTAATGGGCAATGATCTGGTCTATCTACTGGCACTAAGTGGACTCAAATATGGTAGGTGTAATGTGTAGTCCATGTTACGATGCAAGGCCATACCCGTTCTCTCTGTGAGCTATGTCAAGCCTACAGATGCCTCGAGGTACTCGGCATAGTCAATACCTGAAAGTTATTTGTTGTAGGGGTGAGTCCTCCACTCCTTAAATGCCATAGATGCCTCGAGGTACTCGGCATAGTCAATACTTAATGACTATGTGTTGTTTCTCTAAGAAAAAAACACTCTCAAGATCCTAAGTGCGTTACTAACACACTTATCACTTATTAAGGCCCTACCTCTATCACCAATCCTCTCAAGTCTTGATGGTCTTACAAAATCATGTGGATGACATTCGGGAGTGTGTGCCATAAACGGATACATCATACACTGATCCCCAAGCTCCCAACTCCAAAAGAATAACCACAAAGCCCTTCAAGAGTAACAAAATGAGGCCTGTGAGTTACTTGTGCCAAATGACTGCATCAAATGTCGAGTAGTCACCACTCGCTAATTCCCCTAGGTTCTTCGAACCTCTCTGCCCACTATACCCTAGCATATCTCTATCCATCATCCACTTTCTCAGCGTAATCTCACCATCTCATAAAAGAAATAGAACCATTGGTTCGTTACTGTCTATCCAATCCTCTTGATTGTTGCCACTGCATCGTGTGTATAGCTCTTGTGCCACATGCATCAATAAACGCGTACAAACAAACAACCAAAAAAGAGAGACGAGACTCAGGCCTACATACTACTTCAAGGAACCAATTGTGGACCCTTAAGCAGTAGAGACCACTTATCACACAAAACAATCGAACAACATAATGACTATAATTACAACCATCTACAATCATAACAAGTAATATGTTGAAGGTTAGACACCCCTAAACCCAAACCACAAAGCATACAGATAAAAATAACAATATAGAGATATATAGCATAATATAAATTCTCACGTCATAGATATAACTTACTAGAGTTCACACTTTGTCGGTCTTATTGTCATACCCTAATTTTGTCCGGGGATTATTATTTGATGACATACAACCATTGATTGACCGCTTCAAGATACTTGGCACCCTTTGTTGCACAATATGTGAAGTCCCAAGGCGTGCCGAAAATCAAAAGGAAGCAGGCTTACGCGATCCGTAAAAATTCCGTAATGTGACAGAAATCAAAAAGAGGTGTCTTTGCGCAATCCGTGAGTTTTCGTAACTTCTTCAAGAGCTGAAAAAGAGTAAATACATAATCCGTAAGGATTCGTAACCTTGCGGAAGGAAAATAAGTATCGTTACGAAATTCGTAAAGTTTCGTAACGTTACGGAAAAAGAATTACCAAAAAAGGTAAAGGGGGGGTGCATTTAGTAAAAAAGGGGTACAAATAGCAATCAAGCCCACTTGGGCCTTCTGTTGCTTCTGGAGGAAGCAACCTTGCTCGCCTGGGCGAGCTGGGTGGCAAGCTCCTCCCCTATTTTGCTATAAATAGGGGAGGAGTGAAGGGAGAAGGGGTCAGCCTTCTTGGCACTTCTTATTCTCTCGAAATTGCTGAGGAAAATTGTTTTCGTGAAGAAAATCCAAGCCGAGGCGCTTCCATAACGTTTCCGTGAGTAATTACGTGAAGATTTTCGACCGTTCTTCAACATTCATCGTTCGTTCTTCGTTTTCTTCAGTCTTCAACGGGTAAGTACCTCAAATCGAGCTTTTCAATTCATTCTATGTACCCGTGGTGGTCCACATTTCGTTTCATGTATTTTTATTCTCGTTTTCATTTACTTTCCGTACCCCCTTTTGACGTGCTTCAGTCATTTATTTAAGTCGTTTCTCGCCTAATCTAGAAATAAAATAAATTTCCACCAAACATTTGAATTGTATCATCCGTTAATTTCGGTTAAAATGAATTCCGACCGTTCGATCATGCCGTAACCACGTTGGAAATCAAAAAAGAGGTAAAATAATAATATAATAATAAAAAATACCCTTTTAGTAAAATAAAGCGAAAAATCAATCGGACGTTTTCTCTTTGGGATTTCTCATTCTTAATTGAATTGACTAATAACTAAAGTGAAACTAAGGCTAAAATCAACTCGCCTAGTCAAGCTCGTCCACAAAAAATAGGGTTTTGAAAGTTTATCATTTCAGTTTCTTACCAAGTAAAATGGATCATTTTTAAGGTCCAACGCCTTAAAATGATCACCCTTCAAGTAAAAAGAATCACTTGATTCACGCATAAGAAAGAACTACGTAGGTCTGATTTCCTTTTCGATGGAGGGTACGTAGGAGCAAAAGCCCCACTTTTGTCGACCTCAAAAAATAAAAAGAAATAAAAGTTAAGGTAATACAATTTCCACAATTCTAAAAAATAGGTTGTTGTCCTTTGAGACAAACGTGAGAGGTGCTAATACCTTCCTCAAACGTAAATACAACTCCCGAACTTAGAATTTTCATTTTGACCGGTTTCCTTCGGTTTTTCCGGCGTTTTCCACAAATAAACGTTGGTGGTGACTCTGCGCATCTTTCCTCCTTTGGAAAGCGCACCCGTGAGCCTCACCTTCGCTCGCCCGCAACAGGGCACGTTGCGACACTTATCATTCGCCAATAATAGTAATAAATATATATACATGGATCTCAATAATTTTATCAGTAAAGAATCATCATAATTCTAGAACATGCATCAGTCGTAAGATCTTGCAGTTTATCTCAGCAATAATATAGTAGTTAAATCAACAATTCCAAAAAATAAATTATTTTATGGTAACTTATCTAGAGGCATATATTCCAATGTTAAGTTGTCTACTATCTAAAATCACTCTGCCGCCCAGTTTTATAAAGTTTTGCTCCAAACTTTTTTTCAGTGTTCTCGGTGCTCAGGGAATCGATTTTTCCCAAATCTTATAAGCTACCTTATATTTTCATACCTAACAAACTCAATTTTTAGGTCAAAACTTTCAGAAAATTTGTCCATACATCTCCTATTGCCACTTTAATTTCAGGACAGATTTTATCTTATAAAATGTTCTAAAACTTGTTTTTATTCATAGCTTTTGTTAGGAAACTTTGATTTAAGTGAAAGTTAAGGCTAACCTTATGTTTTAACATCCAAAGAACTCACTTTTAACCTTAAAACTTACAAAAGAAAAACATATTATGCAGTTCCAATCATGGCATTAGATACAAAATTTTAAACATCAAAACAACATGCCTTGAAGCCTAGCTTCCAAAGACAACAAGATTAAGGTTCAAGAAGTGGAAAGAATCTCCTTACCTTTAATGAAGCTTCCACGAAATGCTCAAGGAGTAAAATGATGAATAAATGAGAAGAAAAAGAGAGTTTTAAGAGTTTCTTACCAAAGCTTGGAGAGAAGTCTCAAGATACTACTATGCAACTTGGAAGAATAAGAAAATGGTGGTCTCTTCCTCCTTGAAGATCTCATGCAAGATGGAGAGGATGAAGGTCCAAGTTTGTGATTTTTTAGAGGAAATTATGAGAAATAAGGCAAAGCTAGCGATGTGCTCGATTGTCAAGCATGAATGACCATTGTTTAGGCCATGGGGGACATGCAAGAGGCTGCCACAAATGGGTGGTTTTGGTTTTGAATTTTAGCCAGAAATGGATAAAGTAGACATAAGCAAAAAAGGTAAAAATTAATTTTGCCAAAACTGATAAATCTTATCTTAAATGTCTAGATTAATGCATTAACCTCCTAGATTATTGTGTTAATTTGCCTAAGGATACATGTACTTAGAGTAAACCCCTCACAAAGACAAATTACACTGCGACTCAGTGCGTAATGCAATTATTGTACAGATGGAAATCTAGCTCAGATAATTTTTATGTCTCTGTCAAGCTTCACTAAACTAATCACACACACATGTGTGTGTGCATGTGTGTGTGTGTGTGTGTGTGTTTGTTTGTGTGTGTATATATATAATAAGCACGAAAGTCTATAATTAAAAACATAATGATCACTACAATCAAATACACATATGCACAAATGACACTACACAGAGTTTCCTCTGTCAGCCTGAGTTATAACTTTTGTTAGGGTATTACATAACCACGTTCGCCCCTTTAAAATTCACAAAGTTCATATTTAGCTCCTACAAAAAATTTGGTTTGTTTTTCATCCCTGTGAAATTATGATGTGTTATTTTGGGTGTGAATTTAGATTTAGATGAATCCAAACCTACGTGTCTTATGACGAGACACATAAGTTGGAAGATTAGCCAATTAGATGATGACATGTGTTAAAACCCTGACCCTCTCTCTCTCTCTCTTCAATCTGTGATGCCAATTAGATATGCTTGTTTGTCGCACATGGTATGGAGTATATGGTGTTGGAGTGTCTCTAGTAGGCTCTAATACCATTTGTAACATCCTTGATTTCCAACTTCTCAATGACTCTCACACTGTGGCACTTCACACAGTGACACTTTACTCAACATCCTTGTTGGTCAAAACCCTCCATAGGTATCACTTTTTGAGACCTCAAAAATCAGCTTTGTCTGCTTCCAAGACTAATAATTGACCCCACAAACCAACACTATATTTTTTGGCATGTTTTATGTGACACCCTCTACCCCTCACATATATATTAATAAAGGAATAAAAAATTCAAATATTAATTAAAAGTATTTTTAAAACATTTTTAAATACAAGCTTTTCAAATGGGTAAAAGGCTCACATTCACTTTCTTCTACATCATATTCAAACTTGTCCAAATAAATAATAAAGTCATCTCGACACAAGGAAGATCATCTAAGTTTCATACAATTAATATAGAACCTATATCCTAATGTCACATCCTATCAGAGCGTAGTGTTCTCGTGTTCTCTAGCATGAGGTTCTTCATAGTCATCCACCTATTCATCTGCTCCCCCGAACACAAAGTTCAAGATCATTACAGGATCCAAACACAAATAGCAAACCGGGAGTGAGTTATCACATTTCTAACTACTAGAGAGAAACAACACAACATATAGTAGCCAAGTACAATTTACTTAGCATATCTCACATTATTTCATCACTTTGCCATTCATCAATCACACTTTTCATCCATCAATCACACCTTTCAATCATCAATCACAATACACAGGAATCACACACTCCGATCAAGACATAATAACACATCAATTTCATAATAAACAATTAGCAAGAGTATGCAACAGTTATGCTAAGACTCAAGCTTATATGCAATGTGGTACCATGTCAGTGAAAAACCTCGTCGGGCGCCTAGGAGTACATGACAAGACAAACCACACAATAGTAAGTCAAGTCACTCTCACTAGGTAATATCGTAGGGAGACCAATCAGGGTCACAGTGTTTTGCGAATGCTCCAACCATATGGGATCAACATAGGCTTAAAGGAGCACTCAAACCGTGTGACCCCCAAGGCCTACACTCCGAAGAGTCCGTCAGGGCTTCTCCCTCCTGATTCAGGTCCAACCCAGAAAATATTTTAGCACACAGACTCTATCTATGAATTGTACAAAACACACGACTCATCAATTGTTCTCAAAATAATTTTAACTCGTCGCCCTTTAAGGGTCTTATCATTAACTCGTCGCCCTAAAAGGGACTTAACATCAACTCGTCGTCCTAAAAGGGACTTAACATCAACTCGTCGCCCTAAAAGGGACTTAGCATTAACTCGTCGCCCTTGAAGGGACTTATGATCGTGTGATTGTACAATTCATAGTTCACAACTCAATGCACATATATATCTCAATCATATACATACTCAATTTATCACATACACTTAATCCCAATCACAATGGTATAATCTCAATTTAACATGTTATCACACCTCATGAATCATATACACTTTACCTATGAACTATGCAATACACACATCTACTCAATTGTTTTCAAAATCATTTTAACTCGTCAGGTTCCCACAGTGGATCCTATCACAATACTCGTCGCCCTTAAAGGGTCTTACAATTGTGTGATTGTACAGTTCATAATTCACAACTCAATACACACATCTCATCTCAATACACATGTATTTCATCATCCGTCACATGTTCAATTTATCACATACTCACAGTTTGAATCATCATTTCACAACCTCAACGTAACAATTTATACAAAAGATTTTATCACAACATGGAATGTAAAACCTCTGAAATAGTTCCTCACAATTGTATCAAAATCAATTAATCAAAATCATGGGTTAACACAAAGACATCAAGATCACTAAAGTTTATCAATCAATTCTCATAAGGACATCAATTGGTACATAGAACACAATAATATTGTATTCATAATCATAAAGAAAAATTATAATTCAATAAACATCCCAAAATAAACCCAAATTTAGTTCTCTAAGGATCCCTACACATGTTCATTCTAACCCCCAATTGCGATAAACTCATCCCTTACCTCTGAGCGGACTCACGTGTCTTCAGCTAGCGATAGTAACATTTCTAGCGGTTCCCTGAGATTCCTTCAGTTATTCCTCCAGCTGCTTCGATAGAATTCCCAAACGTCAGAGAGACGGAGAAGAGATTGAAACCTCCACTTGTACTGTCTTCATGCGATTCCTTTTTCTCCCTCCATGAAAATTATCTCGAAAATCCCAACAGTGGAAGTTTGCGCAATTGAATTTCAAACAACATATCCAAATTTCATGAAAATCCAACGGTTAACTAATTCGGGATCGTAGTTTTACCGAGACAGTTTTGGGTTTCTGCGGGAAAATAAAAGGCTACAATGCGAAGGGTTTTCCTCTAAGCTCGGACATAATATCAAAATTCCCAACGGTGAGAATGCTAGGAATTGGGTTGCGAACGTGGTGTTCAAATTTCACGACGATCCAACGGTGAATAAGCCCGAGATCGTCGTTTTTCTAAGACAGGTTTGGTGGGCTGCGGGAAAAAGAAAGGGTTTTGAGAGGAGAAGGGGAAAAATGAAAATGAGGCCAAAAAGAGGCATCTGACTTAACATAACGATTTATACCTAGGGTACTCAGCCTATTATTTGTTCTATATTTATTTATTTATTTATTTTATAAAAACAAACTCTATTTTATTTTCTATCAAACAAATAAATGAAATACCCTTTTTATTTTCTCTCAAATCATTATTTTAATTAATAATTATATCTCCTTATTTATTTATTTATAAAATCTCATCATTTTTCTAAAAATTTATTTATTTATAAATATCAATCCTTTTTAATCTAGATTACAAAAATTGGGATGTTACATTTTATCCTCACTCACACGTTTTTCAAAAAACTTCTGAGAAGGTCTCTCATCCCATAACTATTCCAAGCCAAGCATGCTTGACTATGAAGTTATTAAGTGATGGGCTACCGAAAGGTAGATGCATCTAGTTGGTATAGGTAGTAACAATTAATTCTTTTAAGTTATCCTCAGTTGTATAGTCTCATATTTGCAAAGCCTCTGGATCCCTTGCATTCTGGTGTGATTCGATCGGGGTATTACAGAAGACCCTACCGATGAACAGACCTAAGAAGATGGTGGAGGAAATGAGAAGTTGGTCAAGATTATTGGTAGAGCAATCATCATTTGCAGTGAAAATCTTTCACGATTAAGGTTAGGTTTGGTTATACAACACAATTAAATTTCTTAGTGGTTGGGTTTATGAATTTAAATCTTGAGTTGAAGATTTATTCAAATCTAAATCTTCGAATTTGGAGTTAAAACTTTTGATTTCATTCGATGTGTATTATTGGTGTTGATACTTGGGTTACAAGTTTTTTTAAGTTCATTAGATTTGTGTTTTTCTCTTTCTTTAATTGGGTCCCAAAGCTTGTAAAAGAGCCTTATAGATCTGTTATTCAATTGATTTTGTTCATCAAATATGTTTTTCTTTTCTTTTCTTGTCACAATCCAACTTCACGAATGTCACCCCCTCCTACACTAGCGTCTTGTTGGATTCCCATCGCTCCTTCACCTCTGGCCACTCCTCCACCACCATCTTTTCTCATCCCTCAACAACACCATTTTTCGTTCCTCCCCTGTGCTTGCCAAACAGTCATCATCTTAGTCTCTTACTCCTTGGTCATCGCCACCGTTGTTATGATCTTTCCTGCAACTGTGAGGTCTGCTTCGTCTCTGTATTCGTAACATTGTGTTGGTGAGGTTGATGGTTATGGAAAAAAATTGATTGAAAGGAGGAGGGTTAGGGTGATGGGTCTGTGGTTGAAACATTGAGGTTGTTGTTACCATGCTTGTGGTTGGTGTTGCTGGGAGGGAAATCTTTGATGAGACTACCATGGTTGTGGTTGGTGTTGTTGTTTGCAAAATTGCCATGGGTGTAGGGTGTTTGATCATATGCCCAACAAGAATATGGATTCTTGTTAATGATGTACAACTAAGCAAATAACACCAATGGAGATGAGGTCTTGTAGTTATTTGAGCAGATGAATGAGTTGGGTTTGATTTTAATTTGTGTTTTTTTTTCTTATTCTTGATCTGGATTGATTTTAATTTTTTTATTTTCCTAGAGGTAGGCAGTGAGGCGTTGCTACCGAAAGGGATTTCTTGCATTTTTTTTAAAATCCTATAATTTGTGGTGGTTTTTAACCCCAACAAATTGTGCTTTGATTTTTTTTTTTCTTTAATTTGTGATAATTTTTAACGGTAAGAAAATTATATTTAAAAATTTAAATTCAAAAGAAGGCCACATGGATTTGGATTCATCAAAACTTAATTTCAGACCAAAAAGTCACATATATTGAAAAATAAACTTTAGTAATTTTACAATGATAAAAAACATATATTATTAATGAAAAAGTTTTTGAACTTATTATAACACATTAAATTTTATATTAATTATGATTTTTTTGCGTGTTTTCGTCTTTTATTCCCTAGAAGTTATATTTTATCTTTTAATACAAATTCCTAAGTATTTAAATAATTTAATTAATCTTTTCTTAATTGCTTTAAGTCTATCTCTTTATTAAACTTTATTTATACCAATATTCTTGGATTTTAACATATTTAAGTCTAATACTACATTTATATAAAATTTATATCGACATATATTTATTTATTAATTTATTAATTTATTAATTTATTTTGAATTTTTATATATAGTGAAAAAGGCTATTTCAATCTCTCACAAGTCACAAGAAACACATTATTTTTTTTTCCAAATTTTAAAGATTAAAACCAAATAAATTTTTTATTAAAATTAAAACCAATATAATATTTTTAAGGAACAAAGAATATATTATATCAAACTTTTATTATTTTATTAATCGTATTTTTCTAATATATTCTAACACTTGTCATACACATAACATAACATTAATATACTGTAGTATTTAAAGTTTAAAACTGTTATCGGAGAGGATATTATAGAAGACCACCATAAATGCTTGATTTTTCCTCTTGATCTAATCTTGTAGCCGAAGTCCAAGAACACAACGCCTATGAGATCAATGAGTGAGATTGGGGAAGCCTGGAATGTCTTCAATTGTTCCCCCAATTTAATTTTTTATTTTATTTTATTTTTTACATTTTTTTGACGCAGTCAGCTGTAAAATAAAATATAACTCAACTATCAATGCAAACCAACCTTTTTCTAAATTGATTTGATTCAATTTAGGTTATCTTGTCTCCAAAAAATTTCACAAAAATCCAACCTAATCCAAATTAATTGGTTAAGAAACTATATGGTGCTTATACAGTTATACTCCACTACCAAATATGTTAACATGATTTTTTTGAAAGCAGTGTAATTTTGGTAATGGCAACTAACAAAAGAAAATGGAGCATAAGTTTGGAAACTAAAAATGAAATAAAAGAATGTAAAATATTCATAGTAATGCCTTTTATTTTCCCAAGTGGATAGGCAAGGGTGGTGCTCACCGAGCCACTGTCATCAATGGAAGGCACTTATTTAATTTGCCCCACTCGCTCGCATGTTCACTTGAGAGGGACAAATCAATCAATCCCCAATCTCTTATTTGACCTACCAAACATAATTAGCTGAATGCATCACGAGACAATAGTTGTAGTTGTACCATTTCTATGAAGGCGACTATAATTAATAATCAATATAAAAAGTACACCCTTTTAGGGTGTATGAGATTAAAAAAAACAGAAAAAAAAAAGTAATGTATAACGATCGAGAAAAGAAAAACAAAGTAAAAAGAAAATGAGAGAGAAAAGGAGAAGAAAAAATACAGGAATATAACCAATAGTTTTAAAAAATTAATGAATAAATAAATAGTAAAGCATGTGACTAGAAGATTAAACTACGTTTTCATTTTCCATAGCATATATCTAGGCATTATGTGTTGAGGTCGTCAGTTATTTTTCTCTTCCCATTAGCAAAGAGACTTTGCATGCAAGGTAATTGACAACTCGATTTTTGAGTTCCCGCTTTATTACACTGTTTGAAAAAATCACATGCTTGAAAAATGTATTGTTTGGATGAATAGAAACAAAAGAGTTAGTCGATCATCTACCATTTATTTCCTTCCCCCCAACCCCCATGATACCTTTCCATTCTTTTTTTTTTAACCAATTGTTGTGTTATTTAATTATTTTTTGCAAACAAGTTGATCATCGTATCATTCAACACTGCTTGGCTGGAGTTTTTTTCTTTAATGATTGAGTAGATAGTTTTCAAATATAATAGTGAGACTAACTTTTGAGTCAAGGGTAATGTAAATTTCTTATTATTTTTTTCTTCTCAAAATAATTATGGTCTTACGTTGTTGTAACAAATAAATGAAAAAAGTAATAATTTTATAAAATTAATCTTAAATCATCATTAATTTATTTATAGATTTTCTTATTCACCCCTAATATTATGAAAAATATAAATAAAAAATAATTAATATTACATTAAAAAAACTAAAATAATTACTCTTTTTGAACTAAAACTAATATTGTATGACATATATTATTGTTTTCCTATGTTTAATTATAATAGTTATAGGAAAGTAAAACTCTAAAATTAATAATCTATTAGTATTATTGAAAGATTTTTGTAAAAATTTTATATTTACAATAAATTATATCTAAATTAAATAGTGAGTCTTCCACGATAATACTGGAGAACAATATAATTTGATCATTTCCTCTAACTGTCTTGGATACGTGGGTCTGTTAAACTTATGTTTGTTTTTAATAATCCCTCTGTCCTTAAATATAATCTGCTTTTAATTAATTGTTGGTTAATTTAGTTAAGCATTAAATTTGTTAGCAATCTTTATTATTTTTTTAAAACTAACCTTAAAATTATTGAAACTCATCATCTTTTCCTTTCCACTTAATTATTCTCTACCTAATTAATGATTTCATGGCTTCTAGTCTTATTATCCAATCCTTATAAGAAAGAATGAATTTATCTTTTTAATTCATAACATTTATTCTAAAGTAATCAAAGGTATTTTAGTCAAAAAATAATTAATGCAAAAAATAATTTGAAAAAAGAGGACAAACAAATTTGAAAAAAAATAATCTTATATTTAAGAATGGACGGATGGAGTATAATGCATTGAATAATATTAAACAAAAAATAAATTTTTTCATAATTATATAATGCTGAAAATTAAACTTCATTTATGAATGACATTTGCTCATAGGAAAAGAGGAAGAAGAGAGAACAAAGAGAGATGAAGGTGCTAGACTTTAGACTAATAAAAATCTGAATGAACAATGGTGAAAAGAAAAAAAAATATAAAGACAATAAGTAATAAGATTAAACTATCCTTAAAAATAATACAAATAAGAAATAATGAATATAAAAGAACTTATAATCTAACACTATATACCCGACTCGTTACCCACCGTACTTTACTCATGTGTAATGTCAATAAATTAATATAAAAAAATATTAATAAAAATTTGCTAACTAAATTGAAAATTCACTCAGAATTCATCCAATCATAACTTTAAGTCACTCAAATATAACACAATTAAAAACATCCAAAACTTAACCTTAAATCATTCAAACATAAGTTACAACCAAACAACATTAACAACATATATAATCATCTAGCTAATATAGTTAGGGCTCAACTTCATGTATTTAGTATGTTTTAATAATTAAATTAATAATTTATAAAAATATATAATTATATATGTAAGATTTTTAATTAAATTATTATATGTTGGAACTAAAGACAGAAGCTATATTCCTATTTAATGTTGTGATGATAACAAATGTTATATATTAAAATTTACCTACTTTTAACAAAGTACTGAGAGAACCCATAATTTTAAAATCATAAGAAGGAACTTAGGTGTAAAACCACCAGAGTAGGTTAAGTCCTAAGAGAAACAAATAAATTAACAAAGTACTCAAATGGTCTAATTAAATATAGTTGTCATGAGAGTAGGGGTCAATTTGGTTAGATACACCTCCATGCTTGAGAAAGAAAGAAGGTTATCTTAGTTTAATTTGCCTTCAATAGGAACTTGTAAGAGCACAAGTAGGGCAGAGTCAGGAATTTTAGATAGAGGTATAAAAAAAGTCATGACTTAAAAATATTTCAAAATTTGCATGCATTACATTTATAAAAAAAAAATTAATATATAACTAATATTTTTATAAGCAAAAAGAAATATATAGATTGTGTTGAGCATAGGAAATACTAATCAACAAGTACAATTAACACATAAGCATCTAAAGACCGGTAGTAAAAGGAGAAAAAGTAAAAAAAAAATTATTTAAGTTAAGTGAAAATAAAATTTTATTATAATCAAAGCCTGTTATTCAAAATATTTCACACATGAAAAAATCCTAAAAAATACTTGGTTAAATAAATAAGACATGATAAATTACTAGAAAAGTTAATTGAGTATAGATGTATATCATTAACAAAATAGAAATTATAAATCTAATAAAATATTACTAAAAGAAATCAGTTTTTATTTATTTAAAGTTAGTTTTTCTATAAGTTAATTATTTTATAAAAGGTACGAACTTATTTTAAGTATTTATTACTCCTTCAATTCTAATTTATAAAACCCAATAAAAAAATATAACATGTAAGATAAAAAAATATAGGATAAAAAATGTTAGAAACATAATAAAAGAAAGTCGCAACACAAAGTAGGAAGAACAACAACATTGGAAAAAGTTTGTGATCTTACGGAAGCCTAAAAAGTGTATAAGAAATTAAATATAATTGTCAAATAGAAGAAAGTAAAAAATAAATAAATTTTTTACTTTTAGAAAAAATATTGTTGATAAAAAATATTAAAGAGAATTTAGAAAAAAAAAAGAAGAAACCATGAAATATACATAATACTATGTCATTCATAATATCAAATAAATCATTTTTATCTTTGCTAAATTTACCAAGAGTTATAGTCATAGCGATCCTCCTATTCAACTACTTCAACCATTTCCCAACTCCTCATAGCATTTTTAGGGATGGGATGGACCCTCGAGGCCTTTATCATTTATCTATCTATATATAGAGAGAGATAATTTTCTCGTACACTTTCCCTTCTTTTTTAATTTTAATTGGTTTTGAATAAAAAATCATTTATGAGTCTATTGATATCTAGGGCAAATCGATGAAGTCAAGAAACAAATGATCCCCTCTTTCACTTCTTATACCCAGCGGATGGTGCTGCTATAGTTGACGGCGAACTCACTTTGGGAAAAAATGTCTTAAAAGCTTATATGCCATGGGAAGGTTACAATTCTGAAGATGCTGTACTCATTAATGAGCGTCTAGTCTATGAAGATATTTATACTCCTTTTCACATATGGAAATATGAAATTCAGACTCATATGACAAGCTATGGTTCTGAAAGAATCACTAATAAAATTCCACATCTAGAAGCCCATTTACTCAGAAATTGTGTTTGGATGAAGCAATTCAGCAAAGGAGTACATTTTTTTTCAAATAATTTAAAATGATTCATGATAAAATAGCTTGTTTGGATTTGAAAGGAGATTTAACTTTTGGTATTTTTATGAATCATTTTGATTGACTAAAACAATGGGATTTCAAATTCTCTAAAAAAATATAGAATTTGAAATTCTTTTTTCGGAGATGTTCACTCTAACTCACGTTCTTGCTTGCGACTCTTTCTTGCTCAACACTCACAACTACGGGTGACCAAAGTTTTTATGGCCGATATTGACATAAGTTGTTTTTCACTGGCGTTGACCAAGGTTTTTTCAGTCAAAATTTTTTTGTATGATATCAACCAAAGCTATTTTTTTCTGATATCAACTAAGATTTTTTTTAGATGATCTTGGTTACGGTAATTTTCTCACTGACATCAGTCATGGGAAATTTTTGCTAACGTCTGTGACACCCTCTACCCCATACATATATGTACTAATAATATAAGGAATAATAAATTATAATTAATTAAAAATTCTTAAAACACATTTAAATAAAAGCCTTTCAAAATGGTAAATTGCTCACATTCACTTTTCTAACATCATAAAATGACTCTTCCAATAAATACTAAAATCATCTCGGCTTAAAATAAGGTCGTTCAAGACTTCATGCAATTAATATAGAAACTTATGCCCCAATATCACATCATATCATAGCATTGTGTCTCGACGTCCTTCAGCACAAGATTCCTAAAAGCAGTTCACCTTGTCATCTACTCCCCTGAACACAAAGTTTGAGATCATCACAGGATCCAAACACAAACAACACATGGGGAGTGAGTCATTACATTCCTAATTAGTAGAGAAACAAGACAACATATAGGTATAAATATCATATAAACAAAATACAACTTACTTAAGCATAGTTCACATTATTTCACCACTTTGTCACACAACATCATATCACAACACCACATGTTTCATTCGTTTTCACAACATTCACATACTCAATGATCAAAACACAATATCACTAAATCAATCAATATCAATCAATACACAAGCGTTATGCAACAGATACACTAAGACTTAAGCCTATATGTAATGTGGTATCATGTTAGTGAAAAATCACCCTGGGGCGCTTAGGAGTACATAACAAGACACACCACACAATGGATATGTTAGGTCACTCTCACTAAGTAAAATCATAAGGTGACCAGTCAGGGTCACTCCGTTTTGCGAGAATGCTCCAATCATATGGGATCAACATAGGCTAAAAGGAGCACTTAAATCAAGTGTCTTTACCCCCAAGGCCTAGACTCTGAAAAATCCGTTAGGGTCTCACCTTCCTGATTCAGGTCCAACCCCTAAAATAATTTTTACAAGCAAACACTGCTCATGAATGATACAATACTCATGACCTCACACTCATGTTTCAACACACGTTTAACACATTGTGTTACAATTTAACACTGGTTCATAACTAGGAACCTACATTTTCTCTTTAACACTGCGCATAAACACTTTTCTCAATATAAACATTGGTTAGGTTATTGTATAATTCACAGCTCCCAACACAATTATTGTCATATCAAGTGTTAAACACACACACTTATTCATAACCAAATATCATGTCTACAATTTAACATCTCATAATGTCGCAATCCATCGTCACAGGTTTACATGTATCTCACAAATTAACACATGTTTAACTTTGTATTTATTCTCGATTTTAACAATAATATCATAAGCAGGCACTGCTCATGAATTATACAATACACACAACCTCGCACTCGTGTTTCAAACACACTTAACACATTGCGCTACAATTTAACACTGGTTCCTAACTAGGGGCCTACACTTTCTCTTTAACACTGCGCATAAACATTTTTCTCAATATAAACACTGGTCGGGTTATTGTATAATTCACAGCTCACCACACAATTATTGTCACATCAAGTGTTAAACACACACATTTATTCACAACTAAAACTCATGTTCACAACTTCACATCTCATTATGTCACAATCAACCATCTTATGTGTCCTTGTATCTCGCAATTTAACACATTCAACTTTGCACTTATACTCAATCTTCATAACAATATTATCATCTCAAGGTAATATATTATTCTACAATTCATCATATATTCAATTTATCACTTATATACAATTACAATCACAATTCATAATCCCAATATAACAATTTATACAAAAGGTTTATCACAACATGGGGAGTAAAACCTCTCAAATAATTTCACGCAATTATATCAAAATCAATTAATCAATATCATAGGTATATAAAAAAAACATCAAGAACACTCAATTTTATCAACCAATTTGCATCAGGACATCAATATCGTATTTATAATCATAAAGGAAAAATTATAATTCAATAAACACCCAAAAATAAACCTCAATTTAATCCTCTAAGGATCCCTACACATGTTCATTCTAACCTCAATTGCGATAAACTCATCTCTTACTTCTAAGCGGGCTCACGTGTGTATTGTGACAGCAATAATGGCATCTCTAGTGGTTTCCTGAGATTTCTCAAGTTTTTCCTCTGACTTCTCTAATAAGGTCCCCATACGTTAGAGAGAAAGAGAAGGGATTGAAGCTTTCATTCCATTGTCTACGTGTGATGAGTAGTTCTCCATCCGCAGATGTTATTTTTCGAATCCCAACCGTGTAGATGTGCGGAAATGAAACTCGAACCATATATCAAAATTTCATGATAATCCAACGGTTAACGAGTCCAAGATCGTGGTTTTATTGAGATAATTTTGGGGTTTTGTGGGAAAAGAAAAAGCTACATGCAGAGGGTATTTCTCTCAACTCAGACATTTTATCTAAATTTCCAACGGTTATAATGTTTGGAAATGCGTTTCAAACCTGGTGCTCAAATTTCATGATGATCCAACGGTGAATAAATCCGAGATCGTCATTTTCCTGAGATAGGTTTGGTGATGTGCAAGAAAAAGAGAGGGTTTTGAGAGGAGAAGGAAAAACGAAATTGAGAGGAAAAGGAGGTGCAAAGAGTATCGTGAGTCTGAAAATTGACCTAAGATGTCTCTATTTATAGATAGGATACTCATAGCCTATTATTTACTCTATTTATTTGTTTTTATTATTTTATAAAAATAAATTCTATTTTATTTCCTATCAAATAAATAAATCAAATATATTTTTTTCTTCAAACCATTATTTTAATACAACTATTTCTCTTTATTTATTTAATTATAAAAACTTCACCATTTTCTAAAACTTTATTTTCTTTTTACTAAAAAGCCTTTTAATTTATTTACGAAAGATGAGATGTTACAACATCGGCCAAAGATTTTTTTGGCCGTTGTCATCCAGGTTTTTTTAGTTGATGTTGACCAATGTTTTTTTTTGCCAACGTTGGCTAGATTTTTTCTACTAACATCGGTCATGACTAACTTTTGAGTAGACACTTGCTAGGATTTTTCAGCCGACGTCAGCTAGATTTTTCCAACCAACGTCAGCTAGGTTTTTCTAGTCAACATTAGCCAAAGCTATTTTTTTAGCCAATATTGGCTAGGGTTGTTTTTTAGCCGATGTTAGCTAGGGTGTTTTGGTTGATGTCAACTAGATTTTCTTAGCTGACGTCGGTTAGGATTTTTTTTGCTGACATTTACTAGGGTTTTCTGGCTGACATCAGCCAGAGCTATTTCATAACCACATTAGCTCGATTTTTTGGTTGATGTTGGTTAGGATTTTTTCTGCTAACACCAACTAGGTATTTTTGAACGACACCAGACATGACTATTTTTAGTCGACATCAACTAGATTCTTACATTCAACATCCACTAGATTTTTTTCGGTCGACATCGGTCAGAGCTATTTTTTAGCCAACATTAGCCAAGACTATTTTATAGCTGATGTTGGGTAGGGTTCTTTGTCCGACATTGGTCAGGGCTATTTTTTAGTCAACTTCGACTAGAAATTTTTTGGACAACGTTGACCAATGATGTTTTTCGATCGATATAGGATAGGTTCTATTGGTCGACATCGACCAACCTATTTTTTAGCCAATATTGGATAGATTTTTTTGTCAATTTCTATTAGGATTTTTTAGGCCGACGTTGGCTAAAAATAACCTTGGTCAATACCATTCGAAAAGACCCTAACCGGTGTCGGCCAAAGAAATCCTAACCGACATTGGTAATAAAACCTAGTTAACATCGACTGAAAAATAGACTTAACCAATGTTAGTCGAAAAATAGCCCCGACTGACGTTAGCTGACAAATATTCCCGACATACTTTGACAAAAAATCATATTTGATGTTGAACGAAAAATAGTCTTGGTTGATGTCGGTTTAAAAGGATCACTGGTTATGGTCACCAAAACAACCTTAATTAAAATTATCAATATTTTATATTTATAAATTAATAAATTTAAAAAATATTTTTTAATTAATATTTCAAAATTAAATTATGCTTAATCGTTATAAATTGTCATAGTGTGAAATCTGATTCCTACAAGTTTTTGACAATTTGAATTTTAATCGTTATAAATTGTCTTCTTGCTTCTATAATTAATTCTTAATTTTCATTTTTACTAAAATCAATTTTCAATTGCAAATCTTATTTTATCCATTTTAATTATATCTAAAATTGTGATTTCACTTAGCCAAATGTACGGTCCTGTAAAAAAAAGAACGATATTATTAATGGGCACTTACAATTTTTCCACATCACTACACGTTGTAAAAGAACAAACGTGTATATAAAATGGACTTGATATAAAAAAGTTTTATACTAAGAATCCAATGCATTTTTTTATATAAGTGTTCAATTTGTTTTTACTAACGCATGTTTGATGTTTCTAACAAAAGCATCAAAAGTTGTTGTTATAACAAGCTTTGACCATTTATATAAACTTGGATGGTGTTTTTTTTAACTAATTGCTGTGAACTAAATACACTTTGAGAAGCAATTAAGTTATTATTAATGTTGTATTACCTTGTTATTCAAATATCCGTTGCATTTACCGTAAAGATATAGGATATCAATCCCAAGGATTCTGTAAAAGCATTTTGGGGTCTAAGACGAAAATGTTAAAGGGGTCTATTTTTTACAAGAATTTTAAAGAGACTTAGTATATTACATAAAATACTAATTTTTATATTAATCTTGTAGCTTTTTTAGCTGCAAAATCATTTATTAGAGTTTTATAATCAAACAATTCTAACACTTCACTTTCAATAGATAAAATAACTAACTCATTCAATCTATCTTATAATATTGTTGATTTTAGATATGATTTAAGCAATTTTAATTTTGAAAAACTTCTTTCAGCAGTAATAAAATTTTATATGCAATGTAAACATTTGGAAAAGAATCTAAAGTTTTAATATAACTCAATACTTCTATTGGTGTGTTAATTTCTTCTCTTAACATTTCTCTTAATACTTACAATTCTGAAAATAAATCAAGACTATTAATATCAGAGTATTCATTAAACCTTAAAAAAATTTCAAGATTAATACAATATTTTTTTAATTCATCCTCATCAAAAGCTTTAATTTTTTTGGAATCAAATAAAAAACAAAAAATAATCTCATATTGTAAAAATTGTTCAAATCGTGTCTCAATAGAATTAATTGATTGATCTAATATGTATAAAAAATACTCATTACGAAAAGATTCTTTGAATGAATGTGTGATCTCATTACTAATATTTTCATCAAAATAAAATTTTCTATAAATTTTACGTTTTTCACCAACTTTTGATTCTATATCCTAAAAAATTAGAAGCCTAAGGTCGTTGTCTCATAGCCTAATGACTTATATAGCCCTGGTGCCAAAAAATAGACTTGTGATGACAGACAAAAATCTGTATATGTAAACATGACATTGATCCACGGACATCGACCCTTCCATTATGAGAGGTATATAGCAACGACTATTTGACTATCACTATAGGAGTTTTAACTGTCATTTTACGTAAAAGTTATTGACTTATAGCAACAATTTTTAGCTTGTAGGGTGAATATACGTGTGTGTATATATATATATATATATATATATATATATATATATATATATATTATAATTTTATTATTATTTTAATTAATAATTATATTTTATTATCATATAATAATATATACATTTATTAATATTTTTAAAACTGGACGAGCTATTAAACTAGTGGAAATACTAATTTAAAGTTTAACAATTTACCTGCAATTAAATTATGGTTGAATCGGTACTAATAAAATAATGTTTTTATTTTAATATAATATATATTTAATATTTTATGTAAAAATAATATAATATTTATAATTTTATAATTTCATAACCATAAGAGTTAAAATTTCTCTAAAAATATCGTTACTTCAAATATATCACGAAATTTTGATGATGTCAAAGAAACGCGCTTCTCATGTTTAATCCAAGACAAGACTCCAAGAAATCTAAGATAAATGTTGAAGTTAGTCCTTAAGAGTCTTTGAAAGCATTCACTAATTGGTGATGCAAAGGTTTGACCAAATGATGCTTGTTTGAAATTTTAAAATATGGTATTTACTCTCTAGTAATCGATTATCAGAGGATGTAATTGATTATCAGTGGGCAAAAGGCTTTCTGAAATATTTTTAAATGTTTTTAAATATTTTTGAAAACTTGTAATTGTTTACACTAGGCTTGTAATCGATTACCAACAGTTGAAACTATTTATAACAGCTATTAGAAATTTGAATTCAAATTTCAAAGCCTGTAATGGATTACATAAGGCTTGAAATTGATTATCATAAGGAATTTTTTAAAATAACTCCCAAGAGTCACATCTGTTCAAGAGTTTTTTGAATGACTTTCAAAGGCCTATAAATAGGTGACTTGGGATACGAAATTCCTCAGAGTTTTTTCTGCACAAAGAGTCTTATCCTCTCAAAAACAAAATTGTCTTATCCTCTAAAACATTCCTTGGCCAAAACACTTACAAATTCAATAAGGAATCATTGAGTGATCTTCATTGTATTATCTTTCTCTTAAAAGAAAGAATTATTCTTCTACCTTTTCTTATTCAAGAGAATTGATCAAAGGACCGAGGGTCTCTTGTTGTAAGGTTATCTGAACACAAAGGAAGGGTTGTCCTTGTGTGGTTCAGACATTGTAAAAGGGATTTTACAAGATAGTGGAACTCTCAAGCGGGTTGCTTGGGGACTGGACGTAGGCACAGGGGTGTGGCCAAACCAGTATAAAATTGAGTTTGTATTCTCCCTTCCCTTAAAATTCTTTTATTTATTGTCATTTATCTTTTGCTTTAAAGAAGTTTTATTTTGAATTGTGTTTTTAGTAATTCATATTAAGAGTGCATTAATAATTTAGAAAGAGAGTTAAAATTTTAATTGGGGAATAGTCTTTGATATCTTAATTCAACCCCCTCCCCCTTCTTAAGATATCCGAGGTCACTTGTCTAACAAGTGGTATCAGAGCTTCATTCTTGTATAAAGTTTAGAAGCTTCAAGAATAATGGTCTCATCAAACTATCTATTTCCCGAAGGGAATTCTATAAATAAGCCTCCCATTTTTAATGACGTGGGTAACCACTATTGGAAAACCCGCATGCAAATTTTTTAGAGGCAATATATCTAAATATTTGGGAAGCAATAGAAATTGGGCTCTACATTCCCACTATGGCGGTAGGAAATACAATCATACAAAAACCTAGGGATCAATGGAGTGAGGAGGAAAAGAGATTAGTCCAATACAATTTAAAAGCCAAAAATATAATTACATCTACTTTAGGAATGGATGATTACTTTAGGGTATCAAATTGTAAAAGTGCGAAAGATATGTGGGATACCCTACAGGTAACACATGAAGGTACAATAGATGTAAAGAGATCTAAGATAAATACACTAACTCATGAATATGAATTATTTAGAATGAATCCAAATGAAAATATTTAAGATATGCAAAAGAGATTCACCCACATAGTAAATCATCTTGCATCTTTAGGAAAAATCTTTCCAAATGAAGATCTTATAAATAGAGTTTTGAGATGCTTAAGCAAGGAATGGAAATCCAATGTAATAGCCATTATTGAGTCACGATATTTAACTAACATGTCTCTTGCTACATTATTTGGAAAGTTACAGGAACATGAAATGGAATTGTTGAGATTGAATCAACATGAAGAAAATGATAAGAAAAAGAAGGGAATCACTCTTAAAGCTTCATCTTCAAACCAAAAGGAGAGTGATAAGGATGATTCAATTGAAATAGATGAAGATGATGATCTTGGTCTTTTTGTAAAAAGATTCAACAAATTCCTAAGAGTCAGGGGAAATCAAAGGAGACCAAACTTTAAACCAAAAAGAAGGACAAAAGATTCATTTTCTACTCCAAAATGTTATGAATGCAACCAACCTGGACATCTGAGGGTTGATTGCCCGATCTTCAAGAAAAGAATGGAGAAATCTGAAAAGAAAAACTTTAATGAAAAGAAGGCAAAGAGGGCCTACATTACATGGGACGATAATGATATGGACTCATCTGAAGATTCATAAAATGAAGTGGTAAACTTGAGTCTAATGGCCAAAAGTTATGAAAGCGATGAAGAGGTAACATCTTCAAATAACAACTTATCCATTTCTTTTGATGAATTACAAGATGCATTTGCTGATTTACATAAAGAATCAATTAAACTTGCTAAATTGATGTCATCTTCTAAGAAAACAATTTCAGATTTAGAAAAAGAAGTTTCAAAATTAAATAAAGAATTAGAAAATCTTAAGACTGAAGTTACAATTTCTAGATCAAATGATACAATTCATTTTTCTACCATGCCTGATAGTAAAGTAGTATCTAAATCATGTAATTGTTGTAACAAGTATATAGAAGAAATTAAAGATTTGAAAAATTCTCTTGCAAAATTTTCTATTGCCAAAAGTAACCTAGATGTAATATTAGGAAAGCAAAGATGTGTCTTTCATAAGGCAGGAATAGGATATAAGCCTAAGAAACAACAAAAATTTTACAAAAAATTATTTTCTTCCACACAAAAATATAATTCTCCTTTCTTAACTTGTTTTTATTGTGGAAGAAAAGGACATGACACATCTACATGTTATTTTAGGAAAAAATGCAACAATATTAAAATGATATGGGTCCCAAAAGGATCTTTGGTTAACACTAACACACAAGGACCCAATAAGGTTTGGGTACCTAAGTCACAAATATGATTATGTACATATCCTTGAAGAAGAGATGGTACATAAATAACAGATGCTCAAAAAATATGATGGAAGATGCATCAAAATTCACTCATATCTCTCCCAAGAAAAACGGATATGTGACTTATGGCGACAACAATAAAGGTAGAATTCTTGGAGTTGGAAAAGTAGGTACAAACTCTTCTTCCTCCATTGAGAATGTTCTACTTGTTGAAGGTCTTAAGCACAGTTTGCTAAGTGTCAATCAATTATGTGATAAAGACTATCTAGTATCATTCAATTCTCATAAATTTGTTATTGAAAATGAGCATGATAGGAATATAAAGCATATAGGTTATAGAACCAATAATGTTTACATGATAGATTTAAATCAAAAACAAAAACATGATCAATGTTTTCTTAGTAAAGATGATGATCCATGGTTATGGCATAGGAGGATTGCTCATATAAACATAGAACATTTAAATAAATTGATTTCAAAAGATTTAGTAATTGGTTTACCAAAACTAAAATTTGAAAAAGATAGATTATGTTATGCATATCAAAAAGGAAAACAAGTAAGGGTTTCGTTTAAATCTAAGAATATTGTTTCAACAACTCAAACCTTATAATTGTTGCATATGGATTTATTTGGCCCTTCTAGAACTATGAGTTTTGAAGGAAATTATTATGTTCTTATTATTGTTGATGATTACTCTAGATATACATGGACATTATTTCTTACTCATAAAAATGATGCATTTCATGCATTCAAGAAACTTGCCAAGTTATTCAAAACAAGAAAAATCTTAAAATTGCATCTATCAGGAGTGATCATAGGGGTGAATTTGAGAACAAAGATTTTGAATTATTTTGTGATGAACATGGCATTGAGCATAATTTTTCTTCACCTAGAACCCCTCAACAAAATGGAGTTGTTGAAAGGAAAAATAGATCATTGGAAGAAATTGCTAGAACTTTACTAAATGATACTCTTCTTTCAAAATATTTTGGACTGAAGTCGTTAATATTGCATGTTATATCATGAATAGGGCTTTAATAAGACCAATCTTGAAGAAAATTCCATATGAGTTATATAATGGTAGAAAACCTAGCATCTCACATCTTCATGTATTTGGTTGTAAATGTTTTGTGCTAAATAATGGTAAAGACAATTTAGGAAAGTTTGATACTAATCCGATGAAGGTATTTTTCTTGGCTATTCATTGCAAAGTAAAACATATAGAATATATAACAAAATAACTATGATTATTGAAAAATCTATTCATGTTTCTTTTGATGAATCTAATGCTATTTTGCCAAGAAAAGATATACTAGATGATATTTCAGAATCATTAGAAGAAATGCAAATTCATGGAAAAGATCATAAAGGAAAAGGAGATGGAAACAATGAAGATTCTCAAGTTGATGAAGTCAAAACAAATGATGATCTTCCAGGAGAATGGAGAGCTTCTACATATCATCCTCTTGACAACATCATTGGTGATATCTTCCCTTAAACTTCTTTTATTTTGAACCAGTATAAAACTGAGTTTGCATTCACTCTTCCCTTAAACTTCTTTTATTTATTGTCATTTATCTTTTGCATTAAAGAAGTTTTATTCTGAATTGTGTTTTTAGTAATTCATATTAAGAGTGCATTAATAATTCAGAAAGAGAGTTAAAATTTTAATTGGGAAATAGTCTTTGATATCTTAATTCAACCTTCCTTCTTAAGATATCTGAGCCTACTTGTCTAACAACTTATACCATGTATCATTCAAAAGTACAACTAAAATCAAATCATATATCATATAATATTAAGCTTTTTGCAAAATAAATTAATATAAAAATAGAAAATAAACCCAAGATTGGAAGCATATCATAATATCATATAATATTTAACTGTAACAATATAAGATAATATAAAAATAAAAAATATAATACTATATAATAGTAATATTAATACTTAACTTAGCTTCTTGGAAGTTGTTGCTATCCTCTGACATGATGGTTCAGTTTTCAAGTCACAACATATAATCATCTTTCATTGCAATAGGCATTTCAAACATAAGGAGTAAACATAAGTCCTAAGGCTCATATTGCAAGCATTTTTCTTTCGAACCAATGAACCCCCTTATTTTATTCGATTTTCACAATTTTATACTAGTTCACCAGTTTTGTTACTGTCTGATTTGCAGGGTCTTTCCGACCGGATGACAGGTTGGTTTCTAGTCCAACCAGTTTAACCAACTGATCCGCCTGATTTTGAAAACCTTGATATTTACTTCCTCATAGTAGCACTGTTACTGTGGGTCCTTCACAAGATATCCCTCTCGATGTTGGAGCCCAAGTCAAAGGTGAACCCGAAGAAAGAGGTGACACGAGGGAGATCGTGTCGAATTGTCCATGGTTCCAGAAAGGGAAGAAGGAGTGAGGAACAATGGGAAAGCAAAGAAGCTGATCGGAGTTCGTCTTCGTTTCAATCAATTGTGTCTTGCTTAGTCCAAAGTGTGTATCAAAGGTCAAAGGGAAAGAGAAGATTCAAGAGAGAGAAACCTTAAAAAAAGAATAATTAGGTACTTTCTCCATCCTTATTCATCCAACCCTTCATTTTAATCACATGATTCAAAAATATTTTTGCACCATGAAGGTCAGGCACACCAGAAGGCATCTATTTACATTTTAAAAAAGTTGATGATACAACAACCATTTGGTCTTTTGTACTCGGGAAGTAATTGCCACTTAATAAGGTGATCAATAACACCTCGGAGAAGTGTTGGAATCGACTCTATATGGCTTGTAAATGAAAGAAAAAAATACGAAAAACAAAACTAAAACAACATCACTCTAGTTTATATTCATTTATGCAATATATGATTTTAGAAGAACCAAATTATATCATCAAGCTTTGTTCTTTGCGCATTGCATCAAAATCAAAGAGAAAAACAACCATGTAAAAACTCAAGCCATTATCAAGCATTCAAAGTCAGAAACTAGATTTGTGTAAACTTGCTTGATAAATCATTTAAAATGATATGTTGGTTGCACTATAGTTTAAAGGCAGGAATACCTATTGTTTTGCCAACGTTATGAAATGAAACACAATATGCTTGTCATTTACTATGTATAAATCTTTCAAAATGTTGATTGAATTGACTCAATTATAAAGTGTCTGGTAATTTAATGGTTTATGTGTGTTTGATGGGATGGGAGCTCAGAAGAGCATCCATGCTGGCAAAGCAAAGATTCACTTTAATGTTGATTTTACTCACAAGCTATACATAATAGCTTGATTATAAAGAATGTCATGTTCTTAGTGGTAATACGGGGAATTTTAGTGACTGAGGCATATGTTAATGATAGGAACATGTGATCAGTTGTAGTTATTTCATTAGAGGTGTTGGATTGGAAATATATATTATTTTTTATCGGTTATAATGTGAATGAATGGTATATATGTGACCTAAAATGAAATTAACTAAAATGACTATGAATTGCTAATAACATCAAGCATATGCAGGTCGTGTATTTGGTTGTAATTAAGTGTATGATGAATTTGTTAGTCACCGAAGTGGTCAAATCTATAAGGTTATTTAATTTTAAATTAATGATTATTTCAATTACTCATATAATAATGAATACTAAATTATATGATTATTGGTTTACGGGTACATTGAAATTCATTGTTATAAGACATTTATGAATCACTCAAACATCGATTAGTTGTTCTTATAATTATGAATATAATTGTAGGTGATTTGTGTGTATCATTAGTTTTTATTTATATACCTAAAGGTAGTAGGTGATTCTAATTGGTGCATATTTAATTGTCAAATAATATGAAGAGTTTTATTAGCATAATCATGTTTGTATGTTGTGTGTTTGTGTATCACCCAAAGGAGAACATTAATATACATTGATTATTATTTGAATGAATTGTATGTATAACATGTGTATTACGTCTCAAAATGCTTATGTGAATTTTATTATGCAGTACCTGTTTCCAATTCAATGAATTGTCATGTATCATTTGTGTCAATTTTTAATGGGCTTAACTTTTCTGACTTGAATGAGCAAGTCAAATTTCATCTTGGTGTTTTGGATCTTGATCTTGCTATATTGGAAGAGAAGTCTGCTACTATCATTGATGCTAGTAGCAATAAAGAGAAAGCTCATAAATAAGCTTGGGAAAGATCTAATAGACTCAGCCTAATGTTTATGAGAATGATTGTTGCAGATAGTATTAAGACAACTTTCCCTAAGAGCAATAATGCTAAATAGTTTATGGGGTTAGTGGGAGAGCACTCTCAAATCGCTGATAAGTCTCTTGTTGGGACATAAATGAGTGCACTGGCCACCATGAAGTTTGATTGTTCACGTACTAGGCATGAGCATGTCATTGAGATGACAAACATTGCAGCAAGACTTAAGACCTTGGGAATGACTTTGAATGAGAACTTCGTTGTTTAGTTTATTTTGAACTAATTACCTTCTGAGTATGGCCCACTCCAAATGAGCTACAATATCATGAAAGATAAGTGAAATGTCCATGAATTGCATAGTATGTTAGTTCAAGAAGAAATTGTAACACCCCATTTTTCGTAAATAAATTAAAAAGGTTTTTTATTTAAAAATAAATAGAGTTTTAGAAAAATGATGAGTTTTTTATAATTAAATAAATAAGGAGAAATAACATTATTAATGAAAATAATAATTTAAAGGAAAAAAGATATTTTATTTATTCATTTGATAAGAAATAAAATAGAGTTCTTGTTTATAAAATAAAAAAAGATAGAGTAAAGTAAATAATAGGTTGTGAGTACCCTAGCTATAAATAGAAACACATTAGGTCAGTTTTTAGACTGACGATACGTCTCTATGCTTCCTCTTCCTCTCAATTTCGTTTTCCCCTTTTCCTTTCCCAAAACCTTCTCTTTTTGTCGCATACACCTAAATTTGTCTCAGTAAAATGACGATCTTGGACTCGTTAACCGTTGGATCATTGTGAAATTTGAGCACCGTGTTTGAAACTCATTTCCAAACATTATTGCCGTTGAAATTTGTGAAATAATGTCTTAGGTGAGAGAAATGTTCTTCACATTGTAGCTTTCTCTTTTCCCGCAGAGACCCAAACCTGTTCTAGTAAAATTATGATCCCGGATAGGTTAACCATTGGCTCTTTGTGAAATTTGGACACCAGGTTCGAAATTCATTTCTGAACATCTTCATCATTGTGATTTTCAAATTAATATCTGGGGAGTGAGAAATACTCATCGCATGCAGATAGTGGAATGAATGCTTCAATCTCTTCTCTTTCTCTCTAATGCTTGAAAACCCTATCAGAGAAACCAGAGGAAAAGCTTGAGAAATCTTGGGAAATTGCTAGAGATGCCGCTATCATTGTCAGAATACACACGTGAACCCGCTCAGAAGTAAGGGATGTGTTTATCGCAATTGGGGGCTAGAATGCATATGTGTAGGAATCCTTAGAGGATCAAATTGAGATTTATTTTGGGATGTTTATTGAATTACAATTTTTCTTTACGATTATAAATATGATATTGTTGTGTTTGACATGCCAATCGATGTCCTGATGTGAATTGGTTGATATAACTAAGTGCTCTTAGTGTTTTCGTGCTTTTTGACCTATGATTTTGATTCATTGATTTTAATATGATTGTGGAAAATTTTTTGAGGGATTTTACTCCCCATGTTGTGAGAAGAATTTTTGTATAAATTGTGATATTGAGATTATGAAATAATGATTCAAATTGTGAGTAAGTGACAAATTGAACCTATGATGAATGGTGAGATACATGTGTATTGAGATGTTGTATGTATTGAGTTGTGAGCTGTGAATTGTGTAATCACACAATTGTAAGACCCTTTAAGGGCGACAAGTTTTTGCGCAACGAGTATTGTGATAGGATCCATTGTGGGAACCCGACAAGTTGAGTCACTTTGAGGCGCGACGAGTTAAAATGATTTTGAAAACAATTGAGTAATTGTGTGTATTACATAGTTCATAGGTAAAGTGTATATGATTCATGAGGTGTGATAACATGCTACTTTGGGATTATACCATTGTGATTGAGATCGAGTGTATGTAATAAATTAAGTATGTATTGACTTGTAATATATATGTGCATTGAGATATTGTGTGCACTGAGTTGTGAGCTATGAATCGTACAATTGCACGACTATAAGACCCTTTAAGGGCGACGAGTTAATGCGCGACAAGTATTGTGATGGGAACCACTGTGGGGACCTGACAAGTTTAATCATAAGCGCGACGAGATAAAATTATTTTGAGAATAATTGAGGAGTCATGTGTTTTGTACAGTTTATAGATAGAGTCTGTGTGTTAAAATGTTTTTTGAGTTTGACCTAAATCAGGAGGGAGAGGCCCTGACAGACTCTTTTAAGCCTATGCTGATCCCACATGGTTGGAACATTCTCTCAAAACAGTGTAACCCTGACTAGTCTCCCTATGATTTTACCTAGTGAGAGTGACCTGACTTACTAGTACGTGATTTGTCTTGTCATGTACTCCTAGGCACTCGATGAGGTTTTTTACTGACATGGTACCACATTGCATATAGGATTGAGTCTCAGTGTACTTGTTGCATAACGCTTGTTTATTGATCGATATTGATTGATTTAGTGATATTGTGTTTCAATCCTTGAGTACATGAATGATGTGAAAATGAATGAGACGTGTTGTGTTGTGATGTGATGTTATGTGACAAAGTGGTGGAATGACGTGAGCTAGGTTGAAGTAAGTTGTATTTCATTTATATATATATATATATATATATATATATATATATATATATATATATATATCTACATGTTGTCTTATTTCTCTCTATTAGTTAGAAATATGATAACTCAGTCCTTGTGTATTGTTTGTGTTTGGATCTTGTAATGATATCGAATTTTGTGTTCGTGAGAGCAAATGACTTGGTGAATTGCTTTAAGGAACCTTGAGCTGAAGAAAGTTGGGACACAATGCTCTGTTAGAATGTGACATTGGGGCATAGGTTTATATATTAATTGCATGAAGTGTTGAACGACCTTGTTTTGAGCTGAGATGATTTTATCATTTATTGGACAAGTTATATTGTGATGTTAGAAAAGTGAATGTGAGTCTTTTACCCTTTCGAAATGCTTTTATTTAAATGTGATTTAAATTTTTTTTATTAATTTCGATTTCTTATTCCTTTTATTATTAGTACATATATGTGTGGGGTAGAGGGTGTCACAAAAATGAGGCTTAAGAATCAAGGAAGTCATTCAGTCCATTATGTAAGCCACCAAGGGAATCAAGGAGCTGGAAAGAAATTTGTGAAGAATCATGATAAAGGAAAAGGGCCATTAAAGATCAACGATGACTCTGTGCAAATCCAGAAGAAGGCATCAAAGAGCAATAATTGTCATTTCTGTGGGAAATTTGGACACTTCTAGAAAAATTGCCCAAAGCGTAAGTCTTGGTTTGAAAAGAAAGGTGAACTTAATGCTCATGTATGTTTTGAATCAAATTTAGCTGAAGTTCCCCATAATACATGGTGGATTGATTCTAGATGTACAACTCGTGTTTCTAATACTATGCAAGAATTTCTTACAATCCAAACCATAAGCCCAAATGAGAAGTTTGTCTTCATGGGGAATAGAGTGAAAGCTCTAGTGGAAGCAATTGAGACATATTGTTTAAAACACGACACTAGATATCATTTAGATTTACTAGAAACTCTTTATGTATCTAATTTATCTAGGAATTTAGTTTCATTATCTAAACTTGATGTTATTGGATACTCTTTTAATTTTGGTAATGGATGTTTCAGTTTATTTAAGCTCAACCAGCAAAAAATGGCAGAAGGGGTGTATTTAGTAAACGGGGGTGTGCAAATAGCAAACAGGCCCACTTGGGCCTTCTAGGATGTTCCAATAGAAGGCGGTGCCTTCTGGTGGAAGCAACCCAGCTCACCTGGGCGGCAACCACCTCCCTCTTTCCCCCTATAAATAGGGGAAGGAGGGCAGAACAAATTTGTTCAACCCTCCTGGTATCTGAGATTCACTTAAAATTAGTGAGAAAAATTGTTTCCGTGACGAAAATCCAAGCCGAGACGCTTTCGTAACGCTTCTGAGACGTTTCCGTGGGCGATTTCGCAAAGGTTTTCCACCGTTCTTCATCGTTCTTTGTTCGTTCTTCGGTCTTCAACCGGTAAGTTCCCGAAATCGAACCTTTTAATTCATTCTATGTGCCCTTAGTGGTCCCCACTTGTCTCGCGGGCTTTTATTTTTATTTCATTTGCTTTCCGTACCCCCTTTTGACGTGCTTTAGTCATTTATTTAAGTCATTTTCTCGCCTAATCAAAAATAAAATAAATTTCCACCGATCATTTGAGTTGTAACATCTTTTAATTTCTGTTAGAATAAAATCCGACCGATCTGTCATGCTGTAACCATCTTTAAAACCAAAAAGAGGCAAAATAATAATATAATAATTAATAAATATCTTTAAATAAAATAATAAAAAAAATCAATCGGACGTTTTTCTTTGAGATTTTCTTTCTTAATCGAATTGACTAATAACCAAAGTGAAACTAAGGCTAAAATCAATTCATAAATCAAGCTTTTGTCATCACCTAAAAACCATTTTTAAGGTCCAACGCCTTGAAATGGTCCTTTGCGCTTTTATTGGTTAAATGTGGATTTTTAAAAGCCTAAAATCAACACATAGCTTTGTCACCTCTTTCAAAAAACCAAGAGATCATTAATGGTCCATTGCCTTAATGTTTTCTCTCCTTTCAAAAAAATCGAAAGATCGTTTAATTGTCCAACGCCTTAAATGACCTTTTATTCAATCAAAATATATCTTGCAAAAAGATAAAAACAATTTAACCAACGTTTAGTTCTCAAAGAACTACGTAGGTTTGATTTCCTTATCACAATTGAGGAATACGTAGGAGTAAGGGAAACACCCTTGTCGACCACAAAAAGATAAAAATATAAAAGGCATAAAAAGGCATAAAAAGCGTAAAAAAGGGAAGATAACACAAATTGAAGTCGTATTGGCACACTTGATTAAAGGCTGTCGTCCCTTGTGACGGACGCGTGGGGTGCTAATACCTTCTCTATGCGTAAATACAACTCCTGAACCTTTCACACTTAAAGTTCGTAGACCATGCCCCTTTTTCCAGTTTTTCCGACGTTTTCCTCGAATAAATGTTGGTGGCGACTCCGCGCATTTTCCTTTCTAGGAAGATGTACACCCGTGAGCCCTCGCGTCGCCCTCCCGCCAAAGGGTAGGTTGCGACAGTTTGTATGCTAAAACCTTTTTAACTCTGCATCATAATGTTGGCACTAAAAGCAATTTAGTGAATGAAGGATCTACTTTCTTGTAGCATAAAACGTTTAGGTCACATTTGTAACATCCCATTTTTTTCATAAATAAATTTAAAAAGTTTTTTAGTAAAAATAATAAAAATAAATAAATAGAGTAAATAATGGGTCGTAAATGCCCCTAGCTATAAATAGCAACATGCTAGGTTTTTCAGACTGACTCCTCAGCTTCCTCTGCCTCTCATTTTCGTTTTTCCCCTTCTCTCAAAACCCTTTCTTTTTCCCGCAGCTCACTAAACCTGTCTCAGAAAAACGACGATCTCGGACTGATTCACTGTTGGATCGTCGTGAAATTTAAACACCAGGTTCAAAACCCAATTCCGAGCATTCTTACCGTTGGGAGTTTTAAATTTATGTCTGAGCTTATAGGAAAACCCTTCGCATTGTAGCCTTTTAATTTCCCGCAGAAACCAAAAACTGTCTCGGTAAAACTATGATCTCGGTTTCGTTAACCGTTGGATTTTCATGAAATTTGGATATGTTTTTAGAAATTCAATTTCTCACACTTCCACTGTTGGGATTTGCGAGATAATATTCGTGGAGGGAGAAAAAGGAATCGCATGAAGACAATATAAGTGGAGGTTTCAATCTCTTCTCCGTCTCTCTGACGTTTGAGAATTCTATTGGAGCAGTCGGAGGAATAAGTAAAGGAATCTTAGGGAACTGCTAGAGATGCTGCTATCATTGGCTGAAGACACGTGAGTCCGCTCAGAGGTAAGGGATGAGTTATTCACAATTGGGGATTAGTGAGAACATGTGTAGGGATCCTTAGAGATATCAATTGGAATGAGTTTTGGGGTATTTTTTGCAATTTTCATTTTATCCTTATAATTATTACAGACAATTATATATGTTTGACAGACCAATTTTTGTGAAATTGATATGCTATTGTGTTGAGCGTGAACCCTATAAATCGAGTACTTTTTCTAATTAATATGAATTGATGAAATAAAGTAAGGAGAAATTTAGAGAGATATTGATTTTGTATTTTCTCTTTTTCTTGTTGTTTAGGTTTTTATATATAATTTTTAAAAAATTAATATCATAATTGAAACTGACCAAAGTGTTTATATAATTATTTAGAATTTGTGCATTGAAAGCTTACTTTGAAATTTGTGATTCAATATGATGTATGCTAGTTTATAGATATAGAGGTAGTTATTTATATTAATAATTTATGTAAATAATATTGTAGTGTTATAGTATGATTCCAAAAATTATTAAGTGTTGGAGTTTAAGAATATTATGGTTAAATTTCATGAACATGTGTATGTTGTACCTTATGAATATCATTGGGAATGTTATGAGATGGTGGATTGTGACATTATGAGATGTGAAATTGTGAATGAGTTTTGGTTGTAAATAAGTGTGTGATTAACTCTTGATGTGACATTATTTGTGTTGTAAGCTGTGAATTGTACAATAACCCGACCAGTGTTATCTTGAGAAAAGTGTAAATGCGCAGTGTTAAAGAGAAAGTGTAGGTTTCCTATTTAGGAACTAGTGTTAAAGTGAAAGTGTAGGTTTTCTATTTAGGAACCAGTGTTAAATTATAGCGCAATATGTTGTACATGTTTAACACACGAGTGTGAGGTCATGTGTATTGTATAATTCATGAGCAGTGTCTGTGTGCTAAAATGATTTTAGGGGTTGGACCTGAATCAGGAGGGAGAGACCCTGACAGACTCTTCGGAGTATAGGCCTTGGGGGTCACCGGGTTTGAGTGCTCCTTTAAGCTTATGTTGATCCCATATGGTTGGAGCATTCTCGCAAAACATCGTGACCCTGACTAGTCTCCCTATGATCTTACTTAGTGAGAGTGACCTGACAAACCCATTGTGTGATGTGTCTTGTTATGTACTCCTAAGCGCCCCAGGGTGGTTTTTTCACTGACATGGTACCACATTGCATATAGGTTTGAGTCTTAGCATAATTGTCTCATGCGCTTGCTAATTGTTTATTATGAAATTGATGTGTTATTATGTCTTGATCAAAGCGTGTAATTCTTGTGTAATATGATTGATGATTGAAAAGTGAACTTTGAATGACAAAGTGGTGGAATTACGTGAATTACGTGTAACTAAATTTTATTTGGTTTATATGATATGTATATCTAGTTGTCTTGTTTCTCTATTAGTTAGGAATGTGATAACTTACTCCCCATGTGTTGTTTGTGTTTGGATCCTGTGATGATCTTGAACTTTGTGTTCGGGGGAGCATATGACTAGGTGAATTGCTTTAAGGAACCATGTACTGAAGGACGTCGGGACACAACGCTCTGAAAGGATGTGGCATTGGGGTATAGGGTTTTATAGACGGCCTTGTTTAAGCCGAAGTGAATTTATTATTTATTTAGAAAAGCTTTATGATGATGTTTGAAAGGTGAATGTGAGCCTGCTACCCTCTTGAAAGGCTTGTATTTAAATATGTTTTAAAAACTTGAATTAAGTTTAATTTTTTTTAATTATTTCTTTTATTATTAGTACATATATGTGTGGGGTAGAGGGTGTCACAACATTTCTAGAGAAAGGATGGAGAGAAATATTAATAAAGAATGAAATTCTTCCTGATCTAGATTTGTGTGGATTGTATTAAGGGAAAACAAACAAAACATACAAAGAAAGGAGTTACAAGATGCACTCAATTTCTTGAAATTGTGCATACTAATATTTGTGGGTTTTTGATGTTAATTCTTTTGGAAAAGGAAGATACTTTATCACCTTTATTGATGACTATTCATGTTACGATTATGTCAACTTACTGCATGAGAAATCTCAGGCAGTGAATGCCTTAGAAATTTACTTGAATGAAGTAGAAAGACAATTAGACATAAATGTGAGAATTGTTAGGTCTAATAGAGGTGGTGAGTATTACAGAATATACGATGAAAGTGGACAACACCCAGGTTCATTTGCTAAACTCCTTCAGAAATGTGACATTTTTGCACAATAATAATGCCTAATACACCACAATAAAATGGTGTTTCAGAAAGACATAATATAACTTTAATGGATATGATTATGAGTATGTTAAGGAATTCAACTTTACCCGTATCTTTATGGATGTATGCCTTGAAAACTGCCATGTATTTGTTGAATAGGGTTCCTAGTAAGGCAATTCCAAAGAAACCTTTGTGGACAAATAGGACACCTAGTATAAGGCATCTGCATGTTTGGGGTTTCCAAGCAGAAATAAGGATTTATAATCCACAAGAAAGATAATTGGATGCAAGAATAATCGGTGGATATTTCATTGGTTATCCAAAAAAGTCAAAAGGGTATATGTTTTATTGTCCTAATCATAGTATGAGAATTGTTGAAACTAGAAATGCAATGTTCATTGAAAATGGTGAAATAAGTGAGAGTACAATTTCACGAGATGTGAAAATTAAAAAAGTTAGAGTGCAAGTTCCTTTAACTTGTGTCTTTAGCAGTAAGGTGATTGCTCCTTCAGTTGTTGTTTCAAACAAAAATGAAGAAGAGCAACACAACAATGAGACCTTGATACATAATGAATTTATTGTGGAAGAACCATGAGAAGTAGCATTATGGAGGTCTTAAAGAGAAAGGAGACCAACTATTTCAAATGATTATGTGGTATACCTACATGAAACAGAAATAGACTTAAGCATTAATAATAATGATCCAGTTTCATTTTCACAGACTGTAAGCTATGATAATTCCAAGAAGTAGTTAGATGCCATGAAAGAAGAGCTAAATTCTATGGAACAAAGAGTGTCAATAGAACATACTAGCATAAACCTTATGATAGTTGGCCCTTTGACAAAGGAATTACCGTCCAAGACATTTATAGAATATGTTGAAAATATGTTCATTATTGTTATTGATGATCATCAAGTGTAATTTACCTTATGCATTTTTACTAACACTCTGAGCTCATTTATGATATGTTTCTGATTACTTATTCTCTGTGTTTGTATGCATGCTTGTATTAGAGTAATGTTAATAGGTTGTCTTGAATAAAAATATTATGTTAGACCAATTATGTATTCCTAACTAATGGTCATATTAAGGAGAAGGCTAATTTGTAGTACATGGAAGAGACTATGTTGATTAACTGATGTACAACTGTCATGACTAGAATTGATTCTTATTCTTAATCATGAAATTATGATGTAGCCAATGTATAAAATGATTTAGTCATTTTAATGCGCATTATGTTAGTTTAATCTATTTATTTATTTAGTCAATAATGTTTGGTAATGCCACATGAACCAAGTGGGAGAATGTAACAATTAATGTCTCATGTGAGAGACATGCGATTTATGTAGGGATTAATATATAAATAAATAATAATTAAGAACTAAATTGTAATTAGGTTAAATTGAAGAAGTTTCTAGAAATAATTATTATTTGATGAAAGTAGTGGTTTAAAAGAGTGTTAATCCTATTAACATGAAACAATACCTCCTTTCCAGAAAAATATTCTCTCTAACTCCTAACCATCATGTAGAGAGATATAAAGAATAGCAAATGGAACGAAATCTTATTTCTCCCATTTTTCAAAGAATCAAAATGTATTAGAAAAAAGTCTCGTTATGAAAAAGAATATACATTATTTATCTATTATTTGTAAGAATTATATATTTCAAGATGTTACTAGTTTCTTATCATTATTAATCTGAGAAAAGATTTATATACATAAGAAGCACAAGGAAACAAGCATAGATGACAACTTTGTTCTTTGTTCATTTGGATTAGATCCAAAGCGCAAGGACAGAATAGACGACCCAAACATTAACTACAACTAAATCTTTTTTCCGGTTAAAACCAAATATAGTTTTACTAGTGCTAATGTGACCAACGATATATCAATTCAACATTATAATACCAACACTGATAAAAGCAAGGCCACTAAGGAAATTTATCAAACACTTGAGTGTTCAGTAATAAAACAATAGCAGAGGAGTATAGCAAATTAAACTAAGGTGACAAACCATAGGGCGCTTACAAACAAGGTCAGGGACGGAACCACGTACACGGAGCGGGATACACAAAGTGCACTTAACATAACCATTAATATTATGTTTTCGACCCCCACACTACCGTTTCTAATTTCCTTATCCGTTTCTCAGTTTTCTTCCCCAACAAAAGTTATAATTCCCCCCTTCCACGATAATTATCATATAAAAAAATTTATCTCAAAATAATTATTATTTTACATTTTAAATCTAACATTATTTATTTTTTTATTTATATTCCTCATAATATTAATAATATGAACTAAAAACAAAAAAAATCATAATGATAAGATTAATTTTATAAAATTGTTATTCTTTTTCATCTATTTATTATTATTTTTCTTAATCTATGTAAAACAATCTAAGACATCAATCATAATGGGACAAAAAGTAATTTATTCTTTTATAATAAAATAATAAATTTTTCTATTAAAAATATTTAGGTCTATGTTGATAGTTGTTATCTTAAGTACTAAATGCGTTGTTCTCAAAATATTAAACTCTTTTTCTTTACATCTTAGGATTTAATTTTGTTTTTAATTGATTTAATAAATAATTTTTTTTATAACTATATATAGAAAGAATATGCTTTTTATTTAATTTTGGATTGATTTTAATTAGTTTTATAATTTTTTTTATTTCCGTTAAGATTATTCTATTTACATTAAGATTTTTAATTAGGCGATGTCAAGATTTCTGTGTTACATTATTTACGTTAAAGATAAGATATAGTACATTATATTTTAGATTTAAATTTGTTTTCCATCCTTATAAGAGGAATGAGTTTTGATTTTATCTTTGTAAAAAAAGTTTCTTTGATTTTCTTTCGAAACATATTTTAAGAAAAAAGAAAAATCATTGATATTTTACAAGATGACCTAAAATTTTTTATCTCAGCTTACTCCTATGTCACACACTTAAAAAGTTTCACTGCAAGCTTGCATTAAGAGTATACATTTACTTTCATATAATAATTTATTTTATTATCCTAAGTTTTAAATAATCATTAATACTATAAGTTAATTATTATTAATTTTATTTATCATGTATTAAAATTCGGTCCCCTGAATATTTTTTCAGGTTCCGTTCCTGAACAAGGTGATGACAAACCTGCTACGAAAACCATGCGAACCCAACTAAAGCAAGGTGATCACAATGCGATTTAGAAAAGATTGAATAGAATAGGAAAATCATGACATGGTTTCAGATTAAAAGAAGAGAAATAAAGAGAGAATCAGAATCGCGTGCTTGCTGTGATATACGAGCATAGAAATTGGGAAGAAGAGAGTAATTAAATTAGAGACGTGATCAAGATTTGGAATAAAATGAGTGTATTAAAAACGATTTGAACGAGAGAGACAGAGACTAAGTGAAGAGAGACAAGGAGGTTTTCTATAAAATGAGATGGATTAGGCTTTCGTATAATTTAAAGAGGGGTGTGTGGTGTTGCAATTTGCAATGAGGAAGCGCTTCACGCATCACTCTCTTGCAGGTCTGTATGGAAGTTTTTAGTGTTTTTTTTGTATTCTACCTACACTAATATGTGAGTGTCACTACAAGTGTCCGTAGGTGCATAATTAAATGTTATGTTTTATGTTCAAAAAAATACTCTTTTGGAGGTTAAACACATTTTTTTTAGAGTAAACTTAATTTTGGGATATGTTTAGTTATTGTTAAAAGTATGTTAATGTATTCAAATTTTGCCTAGAACTAAGTTTTGGGGAAATAAGACTTAAGTTTTTTTTGTTTTTGAGATTCTTATAAAATAAAATAAAATTATTTTTAATTTTTTATATTTGATTTTAGTTCTTGATAAATAAGCGAATTTTATTTTTAGTTTCTATTAATTATTGTTCATTTTGTATTAATCTCTTTAAAAAATATTTGATAGATATTAATAACAAATGAACAAAATTTATCATGAGTCCAAAAATAATTCACTATTTTTTATCCATGGGAATAAAAAATTATGCACAACAATTCACACATCTTATTTAATCAATTAAACAAAATTCTTTGACGATTCACTAATTTATTAAATATTAAAATAAAATATCAAGAACAAAAATAAAAATTTACTAATTTAGCAAGGACCTTAAACATACTTTAACCTCAATAATAATAATAATAATAATAATAATAATAATAATAATAATAATAATAATAATAATAATAATAATAATAATAATAATAATAATAATAATAATAATAATAATAATAATAATAATAATAATAATAATCAACTTACAATTAACCACTATTGAATCTTAAACTACTACCTTTATAGGTTTAATCATCAAATTGATATTAAAAAAATTAGTTATATCCTTTATTATTCATAGTGAAGTGAAAAAAAATAAAAAAAAAGAAATGAGAGAAAAATATAATTAATATGAAAAATAAGAGACATAAAGAAATTATATAAATAATTTTTAAAGATTAAAAATATTAATTATATTTATTAATTTATGTATCAAAATCTTAGATGTACAAAAGTATTATAGGGAGTTATGTTTAGTAAAAGAAAATTATTTTTTCTTAAAATAGGAAATCACAGTTTGAAGAACTTCCATAATGAAAAGTGTCAACCATTTTGAATAAGACGAAAGATATATGTGATGTGAAAAAGTAAAGCATTCTTCCTGCCATTGCATGGAAAGGGGAGAAAGGACAGACCTCGCAATTTAATTCTGACTATTTCTTGAGGATAATTGAAAATTATTTGAACCTTTCTTCTTGTTGTTTTGTGCGTTGAAATGGAAGGTTTCAATTTCTCGTTTGACATGGTTTGGCGCGTTTTGAAATGAACATCAACACATTTCAACCTTCCGAAATATATAATTAATGATAAGTGATAACTAATCAAAATATAATGAAAATTGTGACTGTTGTAATGATTATTTAAAGGTTACGCCTACTATTGATTTTTAGTTAATTAATAGTTAAAAAATCTTCACTAACTCATTTCCTAAAACCATTTTCTTTTAAATCTACATAGTACTCTTTATTTTTTGTTACTATCAGTTATGCTTTCATTATAACATTTTTTAAGGAATTCCATAATAACATGTGTTTTTGACATAAATTCCATAATAGCATTTGAAAATTGCTCTTATTAATTGTAACATTTGATGAAGTAACTTCGGAATTGAATAGAATACTATGTTACAAAAGGTAATTTCCTCTAATACCCTTTCAATTCACCTTAATTTTGCATCATCCATATGACTATTTGCTTCGTCGTACGATCCGTTATGACCAGCTGTAGTCAACTACATTAATATCTAATTACAGAAATATTTGCCCAGATTCAGAGTCATCTATGTGACTATGTCCCAATTTTCAATTTTTCTATTTAAAGTTAACTTTATATGCAGCTTTGAGTTGTCTTAAGAACCAATTTAACCATCTAAGTGTGTATTTATTTTACAATTATCACACATTTCAATGTATGTTCACTTCAAACCATTTCTCTAGTGTCATTAATTCAACCTCCCTATGTTAAAACAAACACACTCTAAGAAGTATACTTACATGATGAGCGACTAAGAATTCGGTACAAACTATGCATCAAGTTCTAAATTTCTTGAAATTGTTTGTGATATGAGACGGTGCATGCAGTAATCTATAGATGAGTATCTGCTGTTAGTTTTAATACACCATTGGCGCCCTTGCAATAGTATTGAGGTATCTCTCAGTTTTACCATTTTAATAAGAAAGAAATATTACGTACCCACATGACTGAAAAGTTGTACTAAACATTAGGCCGCATGGTCAAATTGATGAACCCTACCAAATGAATCCTATGCGTGACAAGTTGGTAACATGAAAAACCATGATCGTAGAACATAGCATGCATGATATCAATCAAACGATTAAGAAGAAATGGATTATCACTGGGGTTGGCTTCAATAATGAAAGTTCAAACATGTCAGTGAACCTGTCACTGATTAATAAAATCAGAAGAGAAGTTTGATATCCGCATTTAATTTTTACCTACCCCGTCATTTTTCTTTGTGAGAGGAATAAATTAGCTAATAAATTCTCATGTTCGTTTGCTTTAGGGTGTTAGAACAACAAGACAAAGTAGATGGAAAAAGAAAAGTCAACCAACTAATCGTCTGAATAGTCAAGTGGCTCCATTAACAAAGTGAACGAAGTTCCACTTTTTTTCCTTGTACTTTTTACTTTATGATTCGTCTATTCCTAACCATAATCATTTTAAGTTGAAAAGTTTCTTAAATCTCAGCTACTCAGTGTTCATTCACTAGCATCAGCCAAAAAGCCTAGTGCGATGTTATCTTTCTCCTGTTTGGATATTTGCTTTTGCTTTTGCATTTGGGGTTGCAAACTTTGGCTTATTCTTTACATTTTTTGAGTTTGTTTGTTTGCTTGCTTGTTCGGTTGCATCTGAAAGATATAACCCGAAAAGTATTGAGCAGATTTTTGTTGATGGGTGCTTGTTGGAGCAGTAGGATTAAGGCCGTGAGTCCTTCCAATACAGGTAAGTCACTTCTTGATTTGCATGTTACATAATTTTGTTTACTCCTAATATCTGAATGAGCTAAATTACTTGTCATGATTTAATTTTTGGAGTTGGAGTGAATATTGGGTTCGTTATCACAAAACTTAAATTTGATAACTATATGAAGATTTGTGCTGCCTAGACATGTATGCTAGTCCCTGACATCTTTGAGATCCATGCTATTTAAGGATGGTAAGCCTTATCTTATGGTGTGATCTGTGTTTCTTCATAGTTGAGTTTGGTCTTGGAGGTTCATTAAATGCCTAAATTCTAGATTTTGGGCCTTAGTGTATATTTTCAATTTTTTTAATCCCCTTTGAGAAGCCCCTTCTGATGTTGGATTTTCACTGAGGTGATTCCTGGTGGAAAAAAGTGAAATTTGAATTTGAGAGAAAATATAGTTAGCACAATAGGGATAATTTGTGGCTTTAGTTGGATTCCTTGTAAATTTGATAATGAGTGATGATGACCTTGATTATTTTGTTTGTTGTAAGGCACTACGGTGATTAAATTTTTGTGAACTTGTCTTGGTATGTATGCAGGGTTCACTTCTAGAAGTGTTAGCAGAGATGGCCATGACATCCAGTCAAGTAGCAGGAACTCATCAGCTTCCATACCCATGACCCCTCGGAGCGAGGGAGAGATCTTACAATTTTCCAATTTAAAAAGCTACAGCTACAATGAGCTAAAAATGGCCACAAAAAATTTCTGCCCAGATAGTGTCCTAGGAGAGGGTGGATTTGGTTCAGTTTTCAAGGGCTGGATTGATGAACATTCGCTTGCTGTTACCAGACCCGGAACAGGCATGGTTATTGCCGTGAAGAAACTTAACCAAGACAGTTTCCAGGGTCACAAGGAATGGTTGGTAAGTATCAATTATTTTCTGTACACTCATTCAGTTTCCTCATTTGATGTATATTAACAAGATTGTAGGCAGCTCCATGCTTTTTTGGTTACTTATTCAATTAGTATGCCTGATCCTGTTTCAGGGATTTCTGTTAAACTCTTTATTTGTTAACTTTGATTTAATTGGCATTACTGTCTTAATGATGCAAGTTAAAAAGATTACCTTTTGGATGACTAGATTAGGATGCTAAAGTTCAGCAGATGTCCATAACTTATAGCTTAGTGGTTAATATTCTTCTTGTTTTATATTGTAATTTGCAGGCTGAAATCAACTATCTTGGCCAACTGCAAAATCCTAATCTTGTGAAGTTGATAGGCTACTGCTTAGAGGATCAGCACCGGCTTCTAGTTTATGAGTATATGCCCAAAGGCAGTGTGGAGAATCATCTGTTCAGAAGTCAGTACCATCTAATTTATACGAATACTATATTTCCGCTTATTGTTCCTTCCTGATAGAGAACATTTAGGGTATCTTAGAATATAGAATATCTCAATATATTGTTGAGTCAATTAATTGTGTAATTGTGAAACTATCTTAGGAGTTGTTTGCTAATTTCATTATATTTCCTGATTTCTTTCCTTAGGCTTAGGCTTTGTACAAGTAGTGCTAGTCCTCCTTCAAAGATTGTAATATTCTCTTGTTCCTCCGAAGTTCCTATACTAATGTTGAATGAACTCATCATTGATGCAGGAGGATCTCATTTTCAGCAGCTTTCTTGGACTTTGAGATTGAAAATATCCCTTGGGGCTGCAAGGGGTCTTGCTTTTCTCCATAGCACAGAAACTAAAGTCATATACCGTGACTTTAAGACTTCCAATATCCTTCTTGATACTGTAAGTATTGGAAACTTGGCCATATCTTCATATGGTTGAATATACGATTTAGCATGCACTCACTAAGCTGCTTGATTGACTTATGTTTTGCAGAACTATAATGCCAAACTTTCTGATTTTGGGCTGGCCAGAGATGGACCAACTGGTGATAAAAGCCATGTTTCTACTAGGGTCATGGGAACCCATGGATATGCAGCACCAGAGTATCTAGCAACAGGTACAATATCTGGTGTTTGTCAAATCAGGTTCCTGACTTGCCTTTTGGCTTTCCATGCAACAGTTTTCCATATCAAAATATACTGTTTTTGTTGATGGACTATATATAAATCAATTCCAGGTCATTTTCTTTGTCTAGGACTCTTTAGACATCATTGCATAGGAATGGTTTCAAATACTCTTACATGTACAATAATAGTACCATTAAGCTGCATTACTTTCTCCAAGCTTTTGCAGAATACCAGTTAGTTTTGCTGGCACCACTTTTCATAGGATGTAATATATAATATCCTATACACTTTCTGCAAAACACTATTCTGTTTCAATCTTTATTTATAGATTTGTGAAACAACTAAATCTAAGTCACACTAAATTTTTAGCATAATATACAAACAAGGGGTTGATCCATAGAAAATTTTATGACTAACCAATTCTTTCTCCATTTTTACCAGGTCACCTCACTGCCAAGAGTGATGTCTATAGTTTTGGAGTAGTTCTTTTGGAAATGTTATCAGGAAGACGAGCCATAGACAAGAACCGACCATCTGGAGAGCAATGCCTAGTTGAATGGGCAAAGCCTTACCTTTCTAACAAACGCAGAGTTTTTCGTGTGATGGATAGTCGTCTTGAAGGACAGTATTCCCTTACCCAAGCTCAAAGGGCAGCCACCCTTGCTTTTCAATGTCTTTCTGTAGAGCCCAAATACAGGCCAAATATGGATGAGGTGGTGAAAGCATTGGAGCAGCTACGCGAATCAAATGATAAGGTGAAAAATGGTGATCATAAAAAGTGTAGAGTTAGTGGCTCTGGCCTTGGCCACCCCAATGGACTCCCTGCGTCTACCAGCAAAGGAAGTATAGATGCTGCTAAAAAGTTTAATTATCCTAGGCCCTCTGCTTCTCTCCTTTATTCTTAAGTGAAGGAGTTTTGTGATGAGGTGAGAAGAGTTATGGAACTGCTAGCAGTTCTTAGGTTTGGTATGAACCATACTTATTAAGCAATGTATAGTTTCATTTTTTTTTCTTATATTTTGGCCTAAATTTTGTCATTGTAATCCTGATTGTTAACATAGTGCCATCTAATCTGGATCCTTAAGGTTTTTGTTACTCTTGAATCCTGTATAAAAGTGCAACGAGGGACCAACAAAGTTCATCGCAATGGTTTTTTAAACATGTTGTTAGAGTGAAATTTCTAACTGCAACGGGGAAGACTTTGTTGGGATAGGCAAAATTCATTTTGGAATCTCAATCTCTTGAAAGGGGTGAATTTCTAGTCATCGGCTAGGTTATGCAAAATTGCCGATGGTCTACATGGTTTTCTGTTACGTTGAAAGATCAGTATGACAAGTTGAACTGTCCTTGAAATTAGAAAAATATTAATTCTCATACTTTTTTAATGAAAAATACATGTTTCATTGTTTCAATAATGCAAATATATAGTTCAGATTAATTTAGATACATATCCCAATCATATTCAACAATTCAAAGATCAATTCCATCAAACTTTTAACGGGCACTATGTCTCAACCAATTGAACTTCTGGCTTGTATTGTATCTTTTATCTAAAACTTGTAACCCAGTTGACAGAACCCATGGTAGCGTTAGAATTCGGAGTTACATCGTTCTTAATTTGGAGTTCAAACATTATTCTTATTATGGTTATAAACCAAAATTTGATTTTCTGAGGTGAAGATTCAAAGCAGTTGGCATTTGTCACAGCTAATATGTATTGAGGATATTTTTTCTTTTCTGAAATAAGGGAAACAATGCAAATTTCTTTTGCCTTGCCAATGACCATGGAAGGTTTTTATTTTTTCTTAGCATCAATACAAGCACTTCTTTTTGGTTACAAAATATCAATACAAGCACTTTGGCTAAGTCTTGAATACATTCTTCAGTTTAGTATACAATGGCTTCACTTCAGTTCTATGAAAGAACGAATGTGTTAAGTTTGTTTGTTACGCCTTCTCCTGGAAAATAGAAATAGGAAACACATAAAACAGATTAATTATGTATTTTAGAGACCACCAATTAATCTAAACTTGTTTGTCAGATCTTTATGATATTGAAATCTTTATGTTCTACATGTGCATATTGCTTATGCATTTTTGTCTTTATAGGTAAATAAGTATAAAATGAAATTAAGAATTACGCAGAATGCTGAGCAATTCTTTTAATTTGGTTCTTTCCAGTTTCTTCTTTAATGCAAAGAGAGAAATTTGGAATAAGATGAATGATGTGATGAAGAGTTATAGAGAGAAAAAAAGAGTTTTGTACAAGTTTTATAATTTTATTGTATGAATATGATATTTCAAAAATATGTTACAACATACAGAGTTTCTTGTTGGTAGACAGAAAATTCTTCTCCCATTTTATATTCATTAAACCATAAAGAAATGAAGATACACTGACCTCTCTTGTGATAAAGGCTTCTCCAAATAGATATCATGAAAGCGAATGAAATCATATTCCAAGTTGCTACATTTGAGGACCCTGTATTCTCTTCTTTTCATCTGAAGCATAAAAAGAGATGCATCCTTTTGGCAATTTGCCTCTTTATAGTCCTTGTGAAAGGGCTTCAATTCTTCATATATGAGATCTATTTCTCTATCAACATGTTTGATTTTGGTCTCAAGTGCATGCCTTTTCTTCCCCATCTCGATTAACTCATCATTCATAATCTAAAAAAAACAAAGATATCAGTGAGATTAATTAGTCCTTAAAAGATTAACAAGAAATGTTTTTCAACCAACATATGTATTTAATATTTTACCTTCTCTTGATTTCTGATGCTTTGTTTTAATTGTGCCGACTTTTTCCTTGTCACTTCAAAATGTTTGATTTCTTTAAGGAGTTTATGACAATTGTTCTGTTTATAGAGACGATTGTAGTAACTATATTTCATCTGTACCTGGAGTCATCATGTATATAATTCATAATATCCCAAAAAAACAGTAAATGAACAAGTAATGGTTAATGATTTAACAATAATACTATTGTATAAGATATATAATAGAAGCTTAAAATAATAGCACAAAATAAAACAAGCGGATCAAAATTCTTAATTTACATTTTTCATGATCTCTTGAAGAGATGAACTTGAAGCATCATCTGTCTTGTGGCACATATTTTTATTTCTAAATAGCTGCTTTTCCTCAGCCAAGTTTCTTCTTCCATGTAGCATCATATAATTCAACTTCTGAAGTGTCCGGACACAGCAATACAAGGAAAAAAAAAATGGTAAAAAAATTCAGAAAAATTCTCAAAGGAACTGACCAAATAGACTATTATTAATTTGGGTTCTGCTCTTACCTTGCAATCAAGCTCTTCTTCTGTTGTACATGACCTGATAGCTCTCCCCTTATGTGGTTTATTTGCAAAAGAGATATTGTCTAGTGCCTGACGCAAATGATTCAGTATATCCTTTTGCCTCACAGTACTATCATTGTGTCTATAAAGATAATAGTGCTGCAAACGAGACAACCTTCGAAGCATATTTATCCATGCTAACTGTTAAAAGGAGCTTCAATAAAATAAGATTTTTGACACCTCCCGAACTCAAACATTGTGGCTTAATTTCATAGAAACTATTAATCTTTATAGTTTATCAACATATGAAACAATTAAAATCTTGCTCGGTTTTACCAGTTGTAAGATGCCTTAATGTAAAATTCAACACACAGAAAATTATTGATCATATTAATCTTGGAACATTTACCGCTTCTTCTCTTATCATCTTCTCAGATATCTGAAATTGATCGTTATCTTCAACATTGTCCTTTGATTCCATATTGCGTGTTACACTTCTTTGACTACTAGATTATTGTGTATTATGCATCAAATGGGCTTCTTCCCTTTACTGTACAGTTCCATTTTGGTAAGAAAGTATAAATAAGCTTCGAAGGTTGTCTCGTTTCTTATTGAAGTACAAATGGGCTCAAAGTTTCTTATTGTTAAATATAGACCACAGGTCAACTCTCTTGCTGTACCCAAAAAAGTCAACTCCCTTGCACCCCACGCCAAGTTGGTCAATTTTCAAGTACTGTGGATGAACAATGGCAATGCATGATGCGTATTATAATATTCATAATTTTTCCCTTCAAGTTCAAGTTTTCATATCTATAAGAATAGTTTTTATTTGGCTAACTTACTAATTTGTTTCCTCTACTTTTTTTAATGCAATTTGATTTCACTTTTAATGAAAAGTTCAATTTCATCTCTTATTTTTCATGAACTCTTCAATGTGGTCCTTTCTGTCGGTGTCGTGCCATTAGGATGGCTAACCAAACTTATCAATGTGGTGCTAAGTTGTTTGTGTCATGTATATACAACGTTAACGTCATTCTTGGCAATATGGCGGAAAGAGCCGCATTGAAAAGTTTTGCAAGATAAAGATCAAATTTAACTTTTTATTAAAAGAGGAATTTAATTGAATTAAATAAATTAATAGAGGGACCTTTTTTTTTTAATTACTGTTGGTAACCGAAAAAATAATTTTCCGTAACTATATCTGATAGTCTATCTAAGCTTGCCGAATGAAGAAGTCCATTGGGCTAAGTATATTCCAAAGCCCACTTGTTATATTGTGGGCGTTTAGTATAGAAGAAGAGAATTACTTTGTGCACCCAGGAATTTTTTGAAATTCTGAAAATACCCCTTGCTAACTTCTTCTTCTTTTCCTTCTTCACGGACCATTCATTCTGTTGTTTTATTCTTTGCATTTATTCTTGTGAGAGGTGATCGTTCGTTATTGTGTCTGTTTTGGTTGAGGCGCATTGGTTACGGTAGTTCGTTGGCAAGTGGTAGTTGTGGTGATGGTTGGTGTGGCTATTAACGATAGATGTTAGTTGATTTTCTTTTGCAACTTTGATCTAGTTTTATACGGATTTACAATCCGTATAAAACTTATGGATTAATAATCCGTGTGATTGTTATGGATTGACAATCCATATGTTTCTTATGGATTGACAAGAACCATACAGATTGCCAATATCCGTAAGAAACATATGGATTGTGAATCCATAAGAACCTTTCTTTTAAGATTTATTTTATTGTTTTTTTTAATATGATTAGTTTTATTATTTAAAATATTTTTAAATACACATAGTTTCATAATTTATACCTTTTAGTTTTTATAATTTGAAAGTGGTATTTATTTTAAAATAATTTAGACTTTTTTTATTTTAGTCGTTTTATTTTAAATTTTTTTAGTCCTTATAATTTTATGAGTTACAATTAACTACAAAAATATTAACAACACATTTGTATGTAATTTATCGCAAAGACTAAAAGGTAAGTCCCTAAAAGAGTTGATATTTATAACTAATTTGTAGGTGATTATTTATGTATATATCTTTTTTTGTAGCAAAGACTAAAAGGTAAGTCCCTAAAAGAGTTGATATTTTTTTTATAGCTAGTACTGGATGAGTATTTAAACATTTATAATATTTGTGTAAATATTATTAAGTTAACAACTTTATGGAAGTAAAAAAGTAATTATATTGTGACATATATTAGTTCATGCAAGTCTAAATTTTAATATATATGGTTATCAATTTTAATGTATTATATTATTAAATATAGTAAAAAAAAAAAATTAAAAAATTGTATGATAGTATATGTATGATGTCGTTAGGGGTCGTTTGTTTGTCATTGAATTTTTTTCAATGTTTTATTAAGATGGACGAAGATTAGTGAATGTATGACAACATAATGTCTAAAAAAGTTGATATGAATGAAGAGGAACCTAGTGTGAATGAAGAAAATGGAGAGGAACTTGATGTGCATCAACATGTTGATTGTTATTATGCTTTCAATATTTCTCAGGTATTAATATGATTTTTTTTGTTAAAGTAAATAAATGAATGTGCCTTGAAGACTAAACATGTATTATCCCTTTATAGGTGTTTGCTACACGTGATGATGTTTTACATTGGGCTTGATTTATTGCGTATGATATTGGTTTTTTGGCGGTGATTATGAGGTTAGACATAGATATTGGAATCAGAGGAAGGACCTCATTTGTTTTAATTGGTTGTGAAATGAGTGAAAAATATAGGGTCACGAAGAAAGATTTAGTATGAACAATTACTAGCAGTAGACAAAGTGGGCGTTCCTTTAAGCTTCGAGTGAAACCAATGGTGGGAGGTGAAGGATGAATGGTGAAGTTAATACGTGAGAGTCATAATCATGCATTGGCTAAGTCATTAGTTGGACATTCATATGCTGGTCGATTGACTAAGGATGAGAAGATTATTATTTGTGATATGACTAACTCAATGATCAAACCAAGAAATATTCTTCTAACATTGAAGGAGCACATGCCAACATTTATATAACAATGAAACAAGTATACAATGCAACATATGCATATCATTCTTCCATAAGAGGTAGTAATACTGACATGAAACAACTAATGAAACTTCTTGAACGAGATCAATATATTCATTAGCATAGATTAAAGGATGAAGATGTTATACGTGATATATTTTGGAGTCATCTTGATGCAATCAAATTATCCAATGCTTATAATTTGGTATTTCTCATATGTAACACCCCAATTTTTGTAAACTAATTTAAAAATGATTTTTATTTGTAAATAAATAGAGTTTTAGAAAAAAAAATGATGAGGTTTTATAATTAAAGAAATAAGGGAAATTAACTTTAGTAATTAAAATAATAGTTTGAGAGAAAATAAAAAGAGTATTTTATTATTCATTTGATGGAGAATAAAATAGAGTTTTTTTTATAAAATAATAAAAATAAATAAATAGAGTAAATAGTAGGTCGTGAATACCCCTAGCTATAAATAGAAAAATGTTAGGTCAATTTTCAGACTGACTCCTCAGCCACCTCCTTCGTCTCTCAATTTCGTTTTCCCTTCTCAACTTCTCTTTTCCCATAGACCACCAAACATGTCTCAGAAAAACGATGATCTTGGACTCATTCATCGTTGGATCATCGTGAAATTTAAGCACCAAGTTCGCAACCCAATTCCGAGTATTCTCACTGTTGGGAATTTCAAATCATGTCTGAGCTCAGAGGAAAACCCTTCGCATTTTAGCCTTTTATTTTCCCACAGAAACCTAAAACTGTCTTGGTAAAATATGATCCTGGATTTGTTAACCGTTGGATTGTTGTTAAATTTGGATATATTGTTCGAAATTCAATTCCGAACACTTTCACCGTTGGGATTTGTGAGATAATATTTTTGGAGGGAGAAAAAGGAATCGCATGAAGATAGTACAAATGAAGGCTTCAATCCCTTCTCATTCTCTCTAACGTTTGGGAACCCTATCAGAGCAACCAGAGGAATCTCAAGAACTTATTAGAGATGTCTCTATCGTTGTCAGAAGACATGTGAGTCCGCTTAAAGTTAAGGGATGAGTCATTCACAATTGGGGGTTAGTGAGAACATGTGTAGGGATCCGTAGAGGATTAAATTGGGGTTTTATTTTGGGATGCTTATTAAATTGAAATTTTTCCTTTATGATTATAAATAAAATATTTATGTCCTGATGAGAATTGCTTGATAAATTGTGCTCTTGATATTTGTATATTTTGACCTATGATTTTGATATAATTGTGTAATATTATTTGAGGGGTTTTAGTCCTCATGTTGTGATAGTCTTTTGTATAAATTGTTATATCGAGGATATGAAATGATGATTCAAATTGTGAGTATGTGGTGAATTGAACACGTGATGAATGACAAAATACATGTATATTGAGATGCGTATTGTGTTGTGAGCTATGAATTGTGCAATCACACAACTGTAAGACCCTTTAAGGGTGACGAGTTTTGCGCGACGAGTATTGTGATGGGATCCATTGTGGGAACCCGACGAGTTTAATCATAAGCGCAACGAGTTAAAATGATTTTGAAAATAATTGAATAATTGTTTGTATTGCATAGTTCATAGGTAAAGTACATGTGATTCATGAAGTGTGATGACGTGTTAAATTGAGATTATGTCACTGTGATTGAGATCGAGTGTATGTGATAAATTGAGTATACACGTGATTGTGATTTTGTTTGCATTGATTTATGAACTATGAATTGTACAATCACACGACTTTAAGACTTCTTAAGGGTGGTGAGTTAATTATAAGGCCCTTTAAGGGCGGTGAGTTAATGCTAAGACCCTTTAAGGGCGACGAGTTAAAAATATTTGAGAACAATTGAGGAGTCTTGTGTTTTGTACAGTTCATAGATAGAGTCTGTGTGCTAAAATGTTTTTTGAGTTGGACCTGAATCAGGAGGGAGAGGCCCTGATGGACTCTTCAGAGTGTAGGCCTTGGGGGTCACCCGGTTTGAGTGCTCCTTTAAGCTTATGTTGATCCCATATGGTTGGAGCATTCTCGCAAAACACTGTGACCCTGACTGGTCTCCCTCTGATATTACCTAGTGAGAGTGACTTGACTTGCGAGTGTGTGGTTTTTCTTGTCATGTACTCCTAGGCGCTCGACAAGGTTTTTCACTGACATGGTACTACATTGCATATAGGATTGAGTCTTAGTGTATCTGCTGCGTAACGCTTGTGTATTGTTCTATATTGATTGATTTGATGACATTGTGTTTTGATTATTGAGTATGTGAATGTTGTGAAAATGAATGAGACGTGTGGTGAAATAACGTGAGTTATGCTCAAGTAAATTGTATTTTGTTATATAATATTTATACCTATATGTTATTTTATTTTTCTTTATTAGTTAGGAATGTGATAACTCACTCTCTGTGTGTTGTTTGTGTTTGGATCCTGTGATGATCTTGAATCTTGTGTTCAGGGGAGCAGATGGCTAGGTGAAGTGCTTTAAGGAACCTTGTGCTGAAGGACGTCGGGACACAATGCTCTGATAGGATGTGACAGTGAGGCATAAGTTCTCTATTAATTGCATGATGTTAGTCTATTTTATTTTATCTCACTGATTTAACAAAATATTTTTGTAAATTTTAACGGCCTTATTTTGAGCCGAATATGTTTTAATAAGTTTTAATTGATAATAGAGAAGTGAATGTGAACCTTTTACCTGTGTGAATTTGGTTATCGATATTTTCATATATTTTATTTATTTTTATATATGTCGGGGTAGAGGGTGTCACATCATAGATAGTACTGACAAACAAACAGGTATAGGTTGCCGTTACTTGACATTGTTGGTGTGACACTAATAGGGATGATATTTTTATCCTCTTTTGCCTATTTGGAGGAACAACATGTAAACAATATTGTTTAGACTCTAGAACGATTTTGAGGTATTTTTTTGAGACGTGATGCACTCCCTGGAGTCATTATTACTAATAGAGATTTAGTATTGATGAATGCTGTGAAAATTGTTTTCCCTGAGTCTACCAATTTGTTGTGTTAGTTTCACATTGATAAGAATGTGAAGGCAAAACGTAAAACCCTTGTTGCTAAAAAAAAATGCTTGTGATTATGTCATGGAAGCCGGGGGAAGTCTAGTGGATTGTCTTTCTGAGCAAGAGTTTGATGAGTACCTTATGAAGTTTGAAATGGTTTGTTCGCCATGGCCAATGTTTGTTGACTATATGAAGCAAACATGGTTGATTCCCCATAAAGAAAGATTTGTTAATGCCTTGATGAATAAGGTGATGCATTTAGGAAACACTACAACTAACAAGTATAGAAATTGTAAATATATTTTGGTGTTAGGGTTTAGGGTCTAATGGATAAAAATAAATCTTTTTGTTTACTTGTTTGTGTATTTCAAATGTAGGATTGAGTCTGCTCATTAGGCCTTAAAGAGACTATTGCAGAATAGCCTTGGAAACCTATGTAGTGTTTGGGAAGCCATGAACAACATGATCACGCTGCAACACACTAAAATTAAGGCATCTTTTGAGACAAGTACACATGTGGTTGGACATGTTTTTAAAGTTACCTTATACAAGAAACTACTTGGCATGGTATCAAGGTATGCTTTAAACCAAATTACTGCCAAGTTTGAGCGTGTACATTATGCTGGCAAAAACCCTTCTCATTGTGGATGTATAATGAGAACCACTCACGGTCTTCCATGTGCATGTGAGCTAGCTAGATATGTTGTTGGTACCATATCACTTGACATAATCCATATGTTTTGGCGGAGGCTAAGTTTTACAGACCAAGGTTTATCTGAGCTCGAATTCAGCATAACTGAAGAGATAAAAATCATATCCAAGCGGTTTGAAGAGCTTGATGTATGTGAAAAAGTTACCCTGATGTAAATTCTATGTGTGCTCCTCTATAAAAGGTGTAAACAAAAGGTGCTCAAAGAGAAACCAATGACCAAACATCAAAGATCAACAAAGCGTGATCCATCTTACTGGGAGTATGTGGATGCATTACATTCTGTGAAGAACAACAATTCTTCAATAAAACGGGCGACATCATCATGTGAACAACCAAAACCAAGAAGGAACATGCCTATGTTGGATCAATTTCATCCATGCATGCATGATTTCATTGAAAATATTGTTGATGTAAAACCTAATGGTAATAGTGGATATCTTACAATTATTGTCTTATTAGGTATGGGTGAAGGTTCATGGTCTTTGGTTCATAACCATTTTCTTAAAGAACTTGCAAAATGATCTGATGAGTATATCAACTTGCTTGGTGGCATATATAGATTTGAGGAGTTAAAGCGGTTGCTACTTGTTGATGGATTATCCTTGGTATATAAGTTTTTTTGTTATGTGATTGCATCAAGGTATAATGTCATCCTTGTTTCTCTTTCTCTCCAACAAAACATGATATTTTTTCCTCTTAGAAGTCAACCACCAAGAGATTGTTTTGTACATCACGCTATATGTATTGGTCATTTGTATGACAATCATTTTATTCAGGTAAACTCATGATCATCCTGTTTGTGTAATTTTTGTAATAAATTGTGTTGTGATGATTTGAATGTGCATGTGCCTATGTAACAAGTATTTGTAAGAGACGCTTATCCCTTACCGCCAATAGCTTTGCTATGGTCAACACATTGTCATCATCATGCAAAGCAGTGGCCTATACCTTACATTAGTAGAATGCAATAGTATACAAATTTGATGAGGTTGACAACACACTTTGTTGATTTAGGAGAAGATTGAACATTTAGTTATTATTAAGGCAATGTTTGTAACTTACATACTTGTGAAATAATTATGGGATTGTCATGTAATGTGGTAATTAATGTGTGTTTCAATGGATGCTCATATAATTATTTATTCTACGTATTCATCAACTGTGCAAATATTTAGATTAGAAAAAAGGCAAAACATAAAAGGGTTTATGGTTTATGGGGATTAGGGTTAACGTGGTTTAGGGTTTACTTATTGCTTAAAGCTTATTGTTTATGGTTTATTTATTGTTTGCTTAGTTAAGAGGTAGTTGTTAGGGTTTAAGTCGTAGATAATTGAGGGTTTATGGTTTATGGATGGTGGTCTAGGTCTTAGGGTTTAGTTAGTTTACAGAATTGGGTTTATGTTGTAGTCTTTATTTTTAGGGTTTAGGGTCTATTGATTTAGGTTTGAGGGATTAATTAATTTTGTTTAAGGTTTAACATATTCTACTTAGGTTAATAAATTAATATTCATATACTACATAAACACAAATTAAAAGCGCTTGTCGTAACATACTTGTTTATCAAATAATAGATATTTAACAGTGTTCAACCATATTACATACATAATTCCTATAATACTTAATCAATCCTAAGTTTGTTGCCTTCGTCTTGACCGAACATAAATATTCTGTTGCTCAGTGACACCCCTAGCGATTCTCAGGCACTCCTTGATCACGATGTATGCTTCAGTTCCAGCAGTAACCATCCTTATGTTGATCAAGTGTTCCAACCTTTCTTCTATCCGTTGGAAAGCTTCTTATGACATTGGCAACAAGGTAAAAAGTAATTATTGAGTGCATGACACATAAAAGTAAAAATTTATTATACCACTGCATTGTGAGGCATGTCTACATCAACATGTCAGGTGGTTTTGGCATAACTGCTGCACTGACGGGCTACTGAGGAGGATTTGGTACAATAAATGTCTCATCATGCACCACGAGTGAATGTTTAGGAGGATCCCCAAGCTGTGTCAGACTCATGAAGGGGTGAGATATCATGTAGAACCACTCCATGTAGTTTGCTGCACATTGTCTAAAAGCAACACAAATTTGACCCACCGGTGCAAGGTATTCAGAAAACCGAATCCATCTATTGTCAATCTCCTCTATAGATAAAGATGGAGCATTAGGGTGTGGATGAAAGGTCTGCAAATAACCAAATTGTTGCACTACCCTCTCTGGTCGGTGTATCACAATAAATGGGCCCCATCTGATTTGTCCGGAAAATAAGGAGATGAACTCAAATTCTTTGAATGAACGGTGGTCACCATAAGGAATCTAGGAAACAACATCTGATATCAATCTATCCAATTGCTTACGATACGTCAACACCAGTAATGCCTTCTCAGACTTCCATCGGCAAACACGTAGTTTTCTCTCATGATAATCCTCATCAACAACACATGAAGCAAGAGTAAGAAAATGCTCATAGATCCCAACACTGCACCTATTTAAAAAACAAAAAAAATTCTAATCAATAGTAAATATAAACTATAAAAATAATAATTGAAGTTAAACGAAATTATAAATACCTGTAACAATGTGATATATCCTGCAAGTTGCCTAGTGGATTTCTTTGATGCATCATTCAAATTATCATACATATGGACCAATGCAGCAGCTCCCCATGAATAGCTTCCAAATTGGCTGAAGTCACGAAATGCGTCCAAGAATACCACATGCATGTGTGTCGCACCCTTGTTAGCAAACAGTGTGCAACCAACTAGATGCAAAAAATATTCTCGAGTTGCTACGGTCCACTGTCCTATGTCACATTTGCTACGATAAATGTCTCACAGTTAGGCTAGCTGAACATATGTCCATCTGGTTTGGAATGTCTCATCTCTTTCATTTTCTGTATTCACTTCGAGCAACTCAACTAGCAGCTCCACAACATGTTCTGCGTCAGGAGCATCAAAGTTATGGAAGACGCCTATAATGGGCAGATGTAGCAAGAAGGCCACATCATCGAGGGTGATAGTGACCTTTCCTACCGGAAGATGGAAACTACTAGTTTCTTTGTGCCATCTCTTTGCAAAACCAGATATAAGTTCCCTGTCACTAGTGTCCAAGGAACATGCAATAAAAAAACTTAATCCTGTGGCAGCTATTATACCTTCAATCTTTGGTGTAGGCCTTCAAAAATTTTGCACCTTTCTCCCATGAGAGGACAACTTCAACTTAGGACACTCCTAAGAAAAAATGTAATTACTTCAGGTTAAATGAAAAATAGTTATTCAAATATTATATAATTCAAGTAATAAGTACCTCTCTTACCCAAACTATGGCTGCCACATGATATACATAATATATCAAAACTGATGTATTATGGGGCCTGCCTGGAAAACCCTGGGCATTAGCAAGTACATCATCAGTAACTGGCTCCTGAGGTTGCTTATGAACCTCGTCAGCTAGATTATCCACATGCTCAACATCCTCAGGAATAGCTACAGTTGCTCTTTGCCTATGTGCAGATGCTATCAGCCTTCAACGCTGAGAGGCTTCTTCCACATCACCACTAACTTGTGTCCTTAAGGCTCTTCCTACAACTCCGCCTAAAGCACGACACAATCCTCTGGTTCAAGCCATAATCTACAAATTTAAACAGTCATAACAATTAATTAATGTCATCATTCAAATAATAGTTGAGTTTCATAAACTAACTAAGAAATTGACTAATAAATAAATTTGATTTAAAATATTTAATAAATTACTATTTAATAATTCATAAAGAAATATTTTATTATTATTTTTTAAATAACTTTTTAATACTTTTATATATTCATAAATCAATATAGAAATTCTTTTTTAAAATTTATAAACAACACATTACTAATTCTAGTAAACTAAAATATATGATGAAAATCTAAATACAAACTTATTTTTTATTTCTAATAAATAACTATTTATTTTTTTACAAATCAGTATTTGAGTACTTTTAAATATTTATAAACAAATGAAGAAATTTTAATTTTATAATCCCAAACATTATTAGTGTACTAATATTTATACAACTATATGAATAAAAAAAGTTTGTCATATAAAATATTAGATTTTCTTGTTAAACTAAATTGTACAATATATACTTATAAAAAATTGGAATTTTTTATATTTAACAAATTTATAAAAAAACTATTTTAAATATCAAATATAATTAAATTACTTATATTTTAAAAATAAATAAATAACAATAATATTTATACATTCATTTTTAAATAAAAAATTCATAAATTAATTATTTATCGAATTAATTAATCATTAAAAACCAACTTCAAAAAAGAAATATGACTAATTAAATAATACATATTAAAAATATACAACAATATGAATTTATTAACTAAATATTATAACAACAAAAATATTAATTTATTTTAAGTAATAATAGTTTATTCAATTATTTATTTATTAATTAATAAATAAAAAAGTAATTATGTGGATTGAGAATCCATGTAATGTATACGGATTGATAATTCGTATGGATTATACGGATTATGCGTATAATGGCTATGTAATCTCATTTTCAATCAAGGAGTGGAAAAGAGGGACTTACGGTGAAGGTGAACGCGACAACAGTGTAGGAATTGACAGGAATGCGCAAACAGAGGCACAAACTGCGGCGGCGAGGTGAGAAGAAGCAAAGAATGAAGAAGAGGGAAGCACAATATATAGCACAACATAGGGAGAGGGAGAAATTTTTAAAATTTTAAGTGAAGGATAATGTTGTCACTTCACTTAAAAGACTGGATGCACGAGAAATTGTACAAGATGCACCTAACAATTCCCATGGAAAAAAGTTATTTTATCCGTTATACTGGTAACTCAAAAAAATATGAGTTTAATTTTGATGGACAGTGATTAAAAAACATTTTATGAACATTTATATAATATATGTAGATACCAATGCATTATAATTAAATTCTAAAATAAAGAGTAAAGATTCTATGTTTTTATTGGCAAAGTATAAATGAAGGCGGAAGAAAAGCTAATAAATTTTCTAATAGACCATATGCAAACAGTCCACAGGACTACACCAATTGGCAAAAGTTACGCCACTGGTAAAAGGAGTCTTATATATAAACCAGGTCCACGAGATACCTTGTGTATGCAGCAGAACTGAAGAAATATTTGGAAACAAATTTTGGAATATAACCTTATTCTTGTGTATCTAGATAAACCAACAACTAGCATGTCATAATATATTGTAGACTTTTAAGTCAAAAGATAAGATGCATTTAATGCATATGGGGAATTAAACTTTTACCACTAAGGTTTAGGTGGTTTAAATATAAAGTGGAAGATTGCATTTTACTAGATGAACCTTATTTGAAGGATGCATTGAAAGTTATTTTTATTTCAACTTCCAAAAGAATTTATTTATTATAGTTGGTAACAATCTTCACTATAAATAAAGAAAAGAATTAGCATAGAGGAAACACACGAAGAGAGAGCATGTGAGAACAGAGATTACAAAATAAAATCACTTTGTTGAGAGAAAAATGTCTTGTGTGAGAGTGTTATCATTTCTTGCAACCATTGAGTGGGGTACTCAGGTTTGTAGAGTGATACACTATTTGAGGTTAAGTTACAATCTTGTAATCATTTTATAATAGGGAAATATTTTTGAGATGGTTCCGTGAATGAAGGCAAGAGGTGCCGAATCACGTTAAATTCTTATATTTGTTATTATTTTTCCTACGGTCTAATATTTATTGTGTTTTGATGATACTTTGTAGGTGTGGGTAATTTTGTTTGTAAAAGTATTAATTACCCAACACTATTACAAAAAATGATAATGTATTCTCACTACAATATACTCTCTCACCCAAGTGGCTTTCTATTCTTGCATTAGTTAGGATGGTTCATCTTTTTCAGAAGACCCTTTTATTTAGCAAAGGTGAATGACTTCATTCATGAATGAGATTTAGTAAACCTTAATCATCTCATTTCTTCACCTATCCTCTCATTATGGTACTAGAGTTCTCTATTAGTCAACATACATTCCACTTGGAGTGTATCTCTTGACCAAGGTTCTAAATTACGGCTTGCAACCACAACTGCAGCCGCAATATTATTGTTGAATTGGTGCCTGGAACCACATCAACCTATAATTGTAGTTTGAATTTCAATCACGCGAAATGCCGCAACATAGCTGCAATGAATCACATTGAAGTCTCAACAGAACCTTTACATTGTTCTATTCCACCTTTTTTGTCAAAAAAAATAATGATTCAAACTTTAATCTTCTATTTGAACTTCTAAGTATCAATGGTTGAATGGGTATGAACTATTGGGATGTGGGATACTAAATCTTAAAATTAATGAAAAGTTATGTTATCTTATAGATAAAAGATACACCAATAATTAGAATAATTATAAAATTCATTTTTCATATTCAATCCAAACATATAATAATTTTACGTCGCAACAATTGCAATCTACATCCACAACCGCAATCACAACCACGACCTCAATTCAGAACCATGCTCTTGAATTTCGCATATTGCATTTATTTAGAAAATTTAATTTTCTCACAATAAATTATGAGTTTAAACAATTATATGTGTACGTTTGGATTTTTGTTGAGAAAATTCTATTTTATGATTCCATCAAAGGGTCTGGTTAACTAGTATTAAAGAATATTAAACATATTTTAAAATTAATTAAAAGGTTTTAAATAATTTCTCTATTTTTATATGATATTTTTTTCATTTTTATTTTTCCATTAGAATTTGTCAAATGTTTATTTTTGTAATCAAAATGAAGGACAAATAAGAAAATTTTGTATTTGATTATAGATCCACGTACGTGACAGGTGATGCGGGTTTCCTATCGGCCTATTTGACAAGGAAAAAAGAGGGAAAAATTCGACAAATTTGTAGTCAATTCTCATAATTGTTACCATGCAGGTTGCTCAAATTAAAAGAAGTATAAATAAAATCATCTTCTGGTATAACTCATCTAACACATTAGATATTTAAGCCAAGAAAGATTTGTTTAACAATAAATCAAGTATAACATACCCTTGCTTGATTAACGGAAGCGTGCGTGATTCGAGTGAACTCTTCCAACCAAACTTCCCTACATGCACAAAAGAATATATTCATCATAAAGACATTTGTATAAATTAATATTACAAAATTTAATATTAATTAAAGTAATATATATTTCTAACCACGTACTCTTTATGTTTACCTAATCCTATATTTAATAGTCATAAATAGTGTACATATAGGACCAAGGCAACAAAATAAAAAAATAGTATATCTACAGTTTATAGAGAACATCATCACATAACATTTTCCTTCAATGCTAAAATATCATTAAATTTAACATATGAAATTTGGACATTGATATCACTACTAGAATAATGCTTTTTTACGACGTACTATCTAAGTCGGTTATCCAGAACCGCCTTAGATAGTGGCGCAGTGACAAATTTGTAATTATAAAAGCTGAGAATAATTTTTTACTACGTAAATTCTAAGGCGGTTATAAATAACCGTCTTAGGAAGTTGTTGGGTGGCATTTTTGTAAATATAAGAAAAAAAATTCAACGACGGGTTTGGACCAAAGCCGCCTTTGTTTTATTTCCCTCAAATTAGGGATTATTCCTTTACATCCATCCCTTTCCACTGTTGACCCAGCGTCTAATGTCGTGTTCAAAGACAACTCCAGCATCCCCTTTGGTCTTCACCAAGTGTTGAAGGAGAACTTTGTGACCCATCATCACTAAGCCTTGTCGAAGAAAACTCTGTGACCCATCACTAAGCCCTGTTCAAGGTGTGCCGTGCCGCGGTCGTATTGTACGAACTAGTAAGTACCCATGCCCTAGTGTTGCTTGCTTGAAAATGTGTAATGAATGGCATTGCGAAGACAAGGTTTTTGTTTTGCTGGTAGGTAGGGGCTTTTATTTTGCCTTTATCGATAGCAACACACGGACGAGGGGCAGCTTGCTTGCAGCTTCAACATCTGCCAACAAAACCCTTAGTCATCTGGGATGTAAAGGTGCCGCGTGTTCTTATTTTGAACCACATGTTTATGGTTTTATATTAACATATTAATACTATTAATTAATAATAATACAATGTTTTTGTTGTATGTCCCTTTTGTTTTGTCCTTCCTCTTCAACTTCTTCAACACCGTTTGAGGATTCATTTTTCTTCTATTTTATGTTGTTTATGAGAGGAAGGGCTTCTCTAAGAGGAGAGGAACGAGTAGGGGCTGCACAAGAGGAAGAAGAGGTATCCGATTGATTGGAAAAGGTGTTGGTGTTTTAATATGAAAGAGGGTAAGAACAGAGTAGGCTTGATCACCCAATAAAAGAATTAATGAGTTTTATCATCTGGTTACATTTTATTTTCAGGGACTAAAGTGACTGCTTAAAACTTAAATATTGCTTTAGTTGGTTCAGGTTCATGAGTTACGTGAACTGAGAACACCCTTACTCTTTTAAGTTTCAAAAGTTGTATTTTGTATATTATACCCTGTCTCGTCTGTGAGTAGACATCTTTTTGGCGTATTGTATTCCTCATTACATTCTAAAATAATTAAAGACTTGGAAAGGGAGATCATAAATTTGTTGTCATAATAAACTTCTATATTTTCTTAAAGGCTTATGTTTTTTCCTACCATTTTTTGTCCAAGATCCATACAGAATATATTAAATTCGATTTAAGAGGTGGAGATTGAAAGTTGTCTATGCTTTATATATTCGAGTCATTTATATAGCTTCTTATATATGACTACTCATTAAAGAAGAATGTCCTTTGAGCACTTCTGAATTGTTTGCTTAATTAGATGCTCATTTTGTAGGATATAATTGAAGGTTTTGGGAACTAAGGCTGCAATATTGTATACATTCTACTCAAGGAATGGTATGCTATATTTCATCCTAAAATACATTTTGTTTAGAATTATCCATTGTTAATAGTGTGATATACATTCAAAATTACCTACCATAGCTGAAATAGTATCGTTGATAACTTTTGGAAATGGTATAGTGTAATAGTTTATTTATTTTTCAAATGGAGAAAATAGGTGCCTTGGATTTATCTACATGATAAATTCTTAGTCAAACAAATATCTCCTAAAATTTTACAATAAAAGGGCTTTAATCTGGTTAAAGTTGTGAATTTTCCATTCAAATGAGTGGAAGTACTATCTGAAAATTGAAAATGGAAACATCAAGTTCTATGGCATGTACTCTTTGGTAATTGGAATTTATAAAACATAATCATGTGATAAACTGGTTACTCTACTCTTTGGCCTGATGTGTCTGACTTAACAGCATGAGTTAATGGTTTTCCATATTTCTTATAATATGTTATTTTTATATAATGCATGTCTATCTCAATCCTTGTTACAATTACCCTTATTAGTCTACTATCATCAATTCCCACACCCTTCATTGACTTGCATAGAATCTACAAAATATCAAGGGTAAACATTATTTTGTGGCAAAAACTAACATATATCATAAAGCAAAGTGAAGCCATATAAGTTGCATAAGCCAGTGAAATATAGGCTTTTTTATAAACACCTCTAATTGAAATGGCTAGCCAAGCACTTTCAATTAATATTAAATTATTCAGTCCTTTGTTCTAACTTTTCCCTAATCTCTATAATTTCTTCAGGTACACAAGCTTTAATTAGGGTGTTGAAGAATATATTCAAATGAGAAATCATAAAGTCCATTTAAATGAAGAAAAAGGTACATGTATAGTTTTTCACTCTCTAGAAGCTTTATAACAGAATATAGATTTTAGGAGATGACAACTTGGGAACAAGAAATACCTTGGCAAAGTACATAGAAGGTGAATGTAGCACAAGGGTGGAAATGAGCCAAGCCAAGCCAAGCTTTACTAGGCTTGAGCTCGGCTTGAGTTGAATACGTAAGGCTTGAGCTTGGCTCATTACCTGTCATAGGCTTTTTTCTAAGGCTCGGCTCGGCTTACATAAAAGCCTGGCTTGACCCACTAGCCTATTTAAAAGCTTGCTTAAAGACATCTTTGATTAATTAATTATTTTAAAACCTAGTGAAATACTAACTAAAAAAAAGAAACTTATAAAATTTTGTATAAGTAATGTACAAATCCAAAAATAATTGATAAACAAAATCATATTGAATTCAAGTCGTTAAAGCACAAAGTATATCAAAAGAAAATAAAAAGAGCATAATATTAAAAAATGTATGGATTAGAGATTATTTACACTAATATAGCCAAACAAAAATATTTAAATTGTGTGAAAATGTATTTACAAAACATTCTTTTCCTTGGAAGTATTAATCTGGTTGCAATATCCTTTTAGCTTGAGTCTCTTTCTTTTTGAAAATTTTTCACATGCACGTGAACTCTCTAAGCACTTTATATGCCACTTCATCCTGTCATTCATAATGCCATAAAAATGGTATAGATAATCATCATTAATCTATCAATTGCTATAAAACTAGCACACAAAATATAATTCAAGATATACACCCTTAATCCAATAAATTAAAGTGCAGACTTCTACCACAAACATGATGTATTGATGTTTAACATTTTGACAGCACTAGAATTATAATAATAATTGAATTTGACATAGTTAAGTATCTATTAAAAATGTTTAAATTACTAAGCGAAAAATAACATAAGGCTGTCATTATGTGATTAAACAACACATACACCAATTAATCATGAACGAAACTGATCATTAAGCATGAACGTAAATTAAGCGCAGAGACAATTAATCAAGCACTAAGCATGCATGGATTAATAGCAACAAATACAAAGTAATTGGTGAAAAGAAGTATTCAATAGTAATAACAAAACCTCAAAGAGAGTTGTGCTTGATCCTCAAGAGAAAACAATGCTGGAGACTTAGTCTTCCATTAATCAGTAGAAACAAAACTGTTGATTGAAGCCGAAACGAAATTGCAGAAAATGAATTTTATTTTACGTGAACAGTGTGCATGAACAGTAATAAAAACTGGAATTCTAAAATCCTAGAATTATTCTCCTCTCCGAAAAAAACTCCCTAAACTAAAACCTTGGTGCTGTTATATAGGTCCTCAGCCCCAAAGCTTACAAATCTATTTTAAGTCCAAGCCCATAAACGAAATAAAATAAAATCTGAACAAGATAAGATAAGATTGGATGAAATAAAATATGGACAAAATAAAATCTACATGGAATAAAATCTGGATAAAATAAAATCTAGATGAAATAAAATCAGGATAAGATAAGATTTGATAAAATAAAGTTATTGTTATTATTATTATTATTATTATTATTATTATTATTATTATTATTATTATTATTATTGTTAGTTAAACAGGCCGGCTTGTCAAGCTTAACAAGCTTTTTTTTATAGTTTGGGCTTGGCCTTTTTATCTAAAAAGGATTTTTAAAAAGCTTGAGCTTGGCCTTTATAGTAAACAAGCCGAGCCGAGCCGAGCCTTACATAGGCCGAGCCAAAGGCCTTCGACAAGCTACTCGGCTCATTTCCACCCATGCACAACGTAGTATGGTTAAGAGGGCACTCCCAAAAGAGCAAGATGTTTCCTTCTTTATTGCCTCCATGAGAAAGATGAGTTAGAGTTTGTACACAAAATAAAGAGGGAAAAAATAGATCACTAATTGTTTGGAGACATTGTATACCTTTTCTAGTGAGTGTCCATATGAAGCTATGTAAGCAGAATTGACTGTAGCCAAATGTATGCTGCTTTTCTCACTAAAAATCTTTTCATCAGTTCATATCCTTTTCTCCCCTGATTTATAGAGTTGTTTTGCATCCTCCTGGACTATTATATGATCCAACTCTGGGCCTTCATAGCGTGGTATACTCACATACGCCAACAACAACTATATTAAAGTATTAACATGTCAATATTTTGCATTAGTTTTCATATGTGTTGCAGACTACTAAAATGCAATGTCAACAAATGCTGTAAGAATCAGATTATTCACAAGAATTAACTTCAAAAATTATAAATTTATAAGATTTCTAAAACAATTTGTAACACATTGTATTCCCAAACACACTAGTATATATTGGGAGAAATACAAGTGGATCTCACTAAATAAATATATAGTGGACCTACACATCATTTAGTCAGATTCACTTATGTTATTTTTTGGGAAATCCTCCAAAAGTTAAAAGACTAATCTCTTAAAGTCTTGATCAAACTTATTTAAGAGATAAATCTATCCCAACACATATATCAAATCTTTGATTACATGATTATTATGAGACATGTTATCTCTAAACCCTATCATACTATGCTGGTAGTGCATTTCACCCAATAATAAAGTTCTAGGAGTGGAATATAAGGAGATGAAAATTGTTACTCCAGGAGTGCATTTCACCTAATACATTCAACTTCATAACTAGAAAAGACTATAAATGAGTGATTGCAACCAAGAAGAATCGAGCCAATCAAAGATGAATCTCTTACTTCTGAAGATATAAAGTGAGTTAGATGGTTAAGGAAGAAAAAAATGAGAGACATATCATGGATTCAATCTCCTCTGCTAACAAAATTAACAACTAACATTGTCGATAAAAACAGGTGTAATCCAAGCTATCAATCAGTCATAACTTGCTATATTATGACGTTGAAATGTTGATTTATTGTTGTGTTAAAAGTTTAATGTTATGCAAATATGTCATTAATAGGTTTTTTTATATTAGGTAAAACTTTTATGACTTTACGAATCGAGTCTACAAATGTTGCTCGGGTTACGTAGACTCTTGAGTTTGACAAACTTGGGTTTAGGTATCTGGATGGTTTATTATGTGAACAAGTTCATTTTCTCTTTGGCTTTAAACTTGGATATGCTGGATTAGGATAAAACTATATGTTTCCTTGGTGCTGGATGTCGATTTGTCATGATTATGCTATTTACTAGTATTATGCAATTACTTTTACATACTGTCACCATTTTTTTTGGGGGGGGGGGGGTTGATGAATAGTTTTTTCTACTTTATAATTCATGTGATAATATTTTTTTCATTTCTGCAATCAGGCACTGGATACTTTTAATATGGAAGTGGTATCTCCCATATATTATGTTATGTTCACAACATTTACCATTGTGGCTAGTGTTATTATGTTTAAGGTAAGTTTTGTTACCTAACTGGTATATTTACACACTGCTTCATTACTCTAACTTTAAGATTGTATAAATTGTGTTAAAATAATCCAGATTGATTGTATATTATATAATCTGTGTTTGTTAAGGCAATGCTTAATATCATTTTGTTTTGGTTTTGCCACAAGATCTTCAATGATACTTGTATGCTGGTTGTTGCCTATAACTATGTGAACCTAATTTTATTTGGTAGTCAAGATTCTCTTGGTAGGTCCTTGCATATACCTGTGTAATGAACTGCTTGCAAATGAAGTGTGAGAGGTGAATGCTTTTATGAATAAACGAGTGTCTGCTGAGGCATTTACGTCTTGATGTGAAAATTGTTTTGTCGTACATTTCAATAGGGTGTGAAACTTCTTTTGCTCTTTCCCTTAACAAGCATATGGAGATGCAAATCTTTAATTTTTGTCTCACTATTTGTCTTGAATCTGATTTGCAAATGATCAGTTTAATTATTGCTGTTAAAAAAAATCAGTTTAATTGTTACTTTCACATTCAATGTCTGTCCCCTCTTTGCCATATCTTAAGGTTGACCTTTGATTGAGAATTGATTTTGATGTCAGGACTGGGATAGACAAAGTCCAACACAAGTTATCACAGAAATATGTGGGTTTGTGACAATTCTATCAGGAACTTTTCTTCTTCACAAAACTAAGGATATGGCTGATGGTATGATCTAGTGATCCTACAGTAGCAATTTCATGTAACTTTAGATTGCACCAATGATTTTATACTTTTATATGGCTGACCATCAGAATCATCTAACTTGAAATACCTAACAATACAGCAGTGTAAATAAAAATTTACTAAAAAAATAGCCAGGCTGAAAAAATGAGGGTGTTTTTATTTGAGGCATGAAAGGAATGCAAGTCTTGTTTGTTCTAGCATTTTAGAACTAAGTGATCTTTATTTTACTTTTATCTGATAAACACTCGATGATCCTTATATCAACTTGTAATCAATTTCCTTGTTTGTTCAGGGATTTACTGCATCTGCCCTTAATTATGGGCTCATTACATGTTGAGGGAGGTTTCGACACTGCTTTATGAAAGTTGTGTTGTCAAAGTTTGTAATTTGTGGACAACTTACAACTGAAGTTAGCAATGTTAGATATTGCATAATAATTTTAAATTCTTGCAAAACTATAGACTATCATTAATTATGTAAATTCTTTTATTATGTGATTAAACGATTTTACAATTGTTAAAAATGATGTAAATTCTTTTATTAATTATGTAAATTCTTTTGCTTCAAATGAATGTATAGAAAAATTAAAACACCAGTTAAAAAAGTAGAGCCGCACCAAATTTTTTTTTTAAAAAAATCTATTCTAAGACGGTTGTTGGAAAACCGTCTTAGTATGTCTCACTTTCTAAGACGGTTTTGTGAATAACTGTCTTAGAAAACCTTACAAACAAATGACATACTAAGATGGTTTTTGCTGTAACCATCTTAGTATGTCTCACTTTCTAAGACGGTTTTAGTAATAACCGTCGTAGAAAGTTGGCCTATTATTACGGTTAAGAACTGATAACCGTCTTGAATAAGCAATACATTTTAAGACGGTTATTCATAAAATCGTCTTAAAAACATTAATCTTAAAAGACGGTTCCAAAATCGTCGTTGTAGAGGTTAACTTATTTTACGACACTGCGTGCTATGATGGTTCAAAATCGTCGTAAAATGGTCTGCAGAACCGACTTAAAAAGCTTTGTTTGTAGTAGTGTATTCATTTATCCCATGTTGGGATGGATTGGGGTGGAAATAAAAGAGAGATAAAAAATAGATGGAGAAATTTATAGAAATGATAAGTGATAAGATTGAAAATGAAGATAAAGATAAAAAAAGAAAAATTAGATGAAAACGAGATGGAAAACCATATGTATGTATGATATTCATAAAATTTACTTAAACACTGGTAATAATATATAACTATCATAAATAAGCAGCTATATTAAATAATAAGACAATTACTGAAGGACTAAAAGATGCAATTTTTTAATTTAACCATTAAAACCAAAAGTGCCTCAAATTTGAAGAACTAATTAAACCATATTTAAAACTTGTTTGTTATAGGTAATTTCAAATAGGGCTTCAATCCAGGAATTAGCTAGGAAGTCATTTTGCATTTTGTAACAAGTAAATTGACATGTATGTATGCAGTTAAATTAGTACATATAAAGGACACTTTACCAATAAATAAATGCATATAAAAACAAGGATATACATACTACCTAATTGGGTTTTAGAAATGGAAAATGACTCCTTTTAATTTCTACTTTTAAAATGATCCCTTTTGGTCTCTATTATTACACACACTTTATTTTTATTCCTTGTCACTTTGCAACAACAAAGACCAAAAGGGGTCCAAAAGTGTTTGCATAGGAACTAAAATGGATGATTTTTAAGTGTAGGGACTATAAGAATCAAATAAGTAATTTTAGTTTCTTTTGAAAGGAAATTTCCATAAAATATATTATTTTGCTCATTTATCAAATAATAAGACATGTTAGTTTACCTCCCAAGCATGCGTGATTTTGGGGAATCTAGGAGAGTTAAGGGGGTTTGACCATCAATGTCCCTGATTATACCGATGCATCATTGTAGGTATACCTTGTGGATCGATCCCAATCATTTGGAATAGAAGGTACCTTGTTAATATTAATGTCAATTTTTGTAAAATTTGATGTTGCTTTTACTTTTATTGAATTTGTCTTCCCGTCTTCTCTGACCCACTGTTCATACTTCCATGGTAAGGACAATGTAGAGGCTAACTTAGATTGGGAAATAAGGGTAGAGCAACAACTTAAAAAGAAGTCTACTTCAAAATCTTATGGCTCTCACTCTTATCCAAAGAAAGACCAAGGTCAAGGCATCTTAGGGGTGACACCTTCTAAGCCCAAAGATGATAAGGGGAAGACAATAGAAAAGCAAGCCCCTAAGGCTAGTATGGAAGAGAAAACTAGCTCTATAAAGTGCTTTAAATGTCTTGGAAGAGGACACATTACTTCTCAATGCCCGACCACAAAAACCATGATTATGAGGGGCCCTGACATTTATAGTAGCCAAGATGAGGCTACTACTTCACCTTCCTCTAGTGAAAGGGATGAAGAAAAATGGGAAGAATCTAGTGAAGAAATTTACCCCCAAGAAGAAGGACAACCATTAGTGGTTAAAGAGAAGTGTAAGGAGGTAAGTGTCTCCTCCAAGAGTTTAGCTAAGAAGGAAACTCATTTTACAATAAAGACAAACATTAAAGAAATTTTCCCTCTTAGACAACCTCCACATTTTCTCTTTTGTAAAAAGACACTTGTTAGCACTGCCACACCTTTTGGGCTTGAGGTTAAATCCTTGTGCTTTGTTGGTGCCCAAAATAGGTATTATTTGGAACCAAATCCCTACAATAAGTGATATGATGAATTTGTTGAGTGTTGCAACCTTCTTTTGTAAAATCAGTCATGCACCCAACGTCTTCATGATTCATGTACATAGGGACTCATTAGGTAGGTTTGTTCTTATTTTTGGTTTCAATACAAACTTAGGTGCTCATATGGGACACCTTAGGTTTGTCATATTTTTTTTTTGTAGGAATAATCAACATAAAAATATAGAAAAAGGTACGCTTTATTGCATTACTTTCCTTAATTTTTTAAATAGTGATCAAGGGGTTCCCAAGGACCCTAAGAGAATAAAGATCATTCTTGATTGGCCCACTCCACCAAGTATAAGGGAAATCTGGGGCTGCCATGACTTAACAAACTTTTACAAAAGGTTTGCCCCATATTTTTCTATACTTGTAGCACCACTCATTGAGTTGGTGAGGAACCATGTTCCCTCATGGGAAGATGTCCATGAAAGGAGTTTTCAGACCTTACCCTACTCTAACATACCCAACACCACTAATACATATGTTTTTATTCTTTTTACAGGTGTCAAGGGAAGGAGCCAGAGTATGAAGAACCTCAGGATTTGAGGTCAAATCCTTTCCAAGGTGGAAGGGATGATGCAATCCTACCCCCCAAGGGTATTGGATAGAAGACTCCAAGAGGCTTGGGCTAGAGCTACTAAAGAAGGCCCTAGGATTCTCATGAACCTTAGGGTAGATTTTTGAGCCCATGGGTCAAGGTTGGATCCACTCTTCTTTGTAAATATTATAATAGGTTTTTCCTTCTTCTGGGCCTTGTATTTTGACCATTCTAGTAGTATAGGATTTTAGCCTTGTATTTCAGGGCATTTTGAGTAGTCTTTGTAGTAGGTACTTTTTTTTTGTTTTGAGCCCATGGGTCAAGGTTGGATCCACTCTTCTTTGTAAATATTATAATAGGTTTTTCCTTCTTTTGGGCCTTGTATTTTGACCATTTTAGTAGTATAGGATTTTAGCCTTGTATTTCAGGGCATTTTGAGTAGTCTTTGTAGTAGGGACTTTTTTTTTTGTTTTGAGCCCATGGGTCAAGGTTGGATCCACTCTTCTTTGTAAATATTATAATAGGTTTTTCCTTCTTTTGGGCCTTGTATTTTGACCATTCTAGTAGTATAGTATTTTAGCCTTGTATTTCAGGGCATTTTGAGTAGTCTTTGTAGTAGGGACTTTTTTTTTGTTTTTTCATGTATTTTGTCAAGGAGGTGAGCTTAGTTTTTAGATGGGTGTGTGTAGCTAAGCTCTTGCTTCTCAAGGAAGCTTCTCAAGGAGGTGAGCTTAGTTTTTAGATGGGTGTGTAGCTAAGCTCTATCTTCTCAAGGAAGTTTTCTCAAAGAAGCTTCTCAAGGAAGTTTTCTTAAGAAAGCTTCTCAAGGAAGCTACTTAGTCTATAAATAGAAGCATGTGTAACACTTGTTGTAACTTTGATGAATGAGAGTCTTGTGAGACACAACTCAAAGTTCAACTTCTCTCCCTTTTTCTTCCTTCAATTTCGTGCTCCCCCCTCTCTCTTTCTCTCCCTCTTTCTTTGGCTAGAAGCTTATAAGAACAAAATTGCCTAAATCATTTCCAAATATGCATGTGAATTAGGAAGCATCAACAAGAATCAAGCCAAGGCTATTGTGCAAGCAATCAATGGGGCAAAACACACCAAAAGATTATGATGATGGATGGCTCAAATTCTCACAAAGGTAAACTTATCACTTTCAAATTGAGCTTTCAAAACTATCATGACATATAGAGGAAAAACAAGGATTTCAAATCACAAAATGTCAAGATTTGACCTAAAATGTCCTATAATTACCCATTTCTTGAACATATCCTATAATTCAAAGAAAAATATGCAAATTTGTACTTGCAAACAGAATTGACCTGAAATATTAAACTAGAAACCCAACAAACTAACAAAATTAACAAAACTAACAAAACTAGCAAAACCAAAACCAAAGAACTCCCCCCTATACTTAAACAACATATTGTCCTCAATGTAGCACAATTAAAAGATTAAAAGCAATTAGACCATCAAATAGAATCGGACAAATGTAATAAAAGTAAAGAAGGAGATAGGAAAGAAAAACCCCCTAAGTCATGGTGGAGGAAGAGTAGGGTGGAGTAAGGAAGTCTCTTCCACCACTACGTCCACTAAAGAAGGGTTTCTGAGGAATGGCTTAAGTCGGTGTCCATTGACCTTGAAGCTCTTGTTTGCGGAGTCGCTTTTGATCTCAACTGTACCATAAGGAAAAATATTAGTAACAACAAAAGGACCAATCCACTTAGACCTCAACTTACCACTCATGAGTCCAAGCTTAGAATTATACAATAACACTTTTTGCCCGACCATGAAGTCCTTCTTAATTATCATGCTATCATGGAACTTCTTGGTCTTTTCTTTGTAGAACTTGGCATTCTCGTAGGCTTCTAGGCGGATCTCATCTAACTCACTCAGTTGCAACTTTCTTTCCTCACCAACTTGATCCATAGAGAAGTTGTAAGTCTTCACTGCCCAGTATGCTTTGTGCTCAATCTCCACTGGGAGATGACATGCCTTTCCAAAGACAACCCGATAAGGAGACATTACTATGGGTACTTCGTAGGCAGTCCTATGTGCCCAAAGAGCATCATCAAGCCTGGTACTCCAATCTTTTCTGCTTGGCTGCACAATCTTCTCTAAAATTCTCTTGATCTCCCTGTTAGAGATTTATGCCTGTCCATTAGTTTGGGGGTGGTATGGTGTGGATACCCTGTGTACAACCCCGTACTTTTTAAGCAAGGCATGCATTGATTTGTTGCAAAAATGGGTTCCTTGATCACTAACAATTGCTTTAGGTACTCCAAACCTGCAAAAAGATTAGATCTGACAAAATGTACAACAACCTTAGCATCATTGGTTCTAGTGGGCTTGGCTTCCACCCATTTTGAAACATAATCAACTGCAAGGAGAATGTAAACATAACCAAAAGATATAGGAAAAGGGCCCATGAAATCTATACCCCAGACATCAAACACCTCACAGAATAGCATAGGTTGTTGAGGCATTTGTTGTCCCCATGTAAGTGCACTTCCTGCTCTCTGACACTGCTCACAAGTGCTACAAATCTTCCACGCATCTTTAAAGATGGTGGGCCAATAAAAGCCACAGTCAAGCACTTTGTGAGCTGTCCTTTGAACACCCAGATGACCTCCCGATGCGGAAGAATGATAGAATTGCAGGACTGAGTCAGTCTCATGATCCGGAATGCATCGTCTAATGACCTGATCATTGCACAATTTCCACAAGTAGGGGTCATCCCAAATAAAATGCTTAGCATCACTTTTAATTTTATCTTTTTGAACCTTAGATGCTAAGGGAGGAAAAACAGAAGCAACTAAATAATTGACAATGTTAGCAAACCAGGGAGTAGAAAGAGAATTAGAAATACTATACAATATATATAAATGATCATCCGGGAAATCATCCCGAATGGGTGAGTCCTCATCAGACACATGTTCGATCCGACTCAAATGATCAGCAACTAAATTTTGTGCTCCGCTCCTATCACGGATCTCCAAGTCAAATTTTTGGAGCCAAAGCATCCATCGGATCAACCTAGGCTTTGAATCAGCCTTCTACAACAAGTACTTTAAAGCTGCATGGTCAATATAAACAATAATGTGAGTACTAAGCAAATAAGAATGAATTTTTTCAAGAGCAAAAACTATGGCTAGTAGCTCTTTCTCAATAGTAGTATAATTCGCTTGGGCAGCATCTAAAGTCCTAGAAGCATAATATATCACCCTAGGCAATTTATCAATTTTCTGAGCAAGGACAGCCCCCAATGCATAATTGGATGCATCACACATAAGCTCAAAAGGGACTGTCCAGTCGGATGCCTAGATGATGGGGGTGGTAGTCAGTGCTCTTTTCATGCAATCAAAAGCCTCTTTGCATTTATCATTAAAGTCAAACTCTACCTCATTTTGCAACAAGTTGGATAGTGGAAGGGCTACTTTGCTAAAATCTCTTATAAAGCGCCTGTAGAATCCTGCATGACCAAGAAAAGGTCGCACCTCTCGCACGCAAGAGGGGTAAGGCAATTGTGAAATAACATAAATTTTTGCAAGATCTACTTCAATGCCCTTATTGGAAATAATGTGGCCCAAAACTATACCTTGCTCAACCATAAAATGACATTTTTCAAAATTTAGAACAAGGTTAGTTTCAGTGCATCTATTCAAAACCTTTTCCAGAATATCCAAACAATTATCAAAAGAGGATCCATATACAATGAAATCATCCATAAACACCTCTATGCAATTTTCTAACAAATCACTAAAAATACTAATCATGCACCGCTGGAAGGTACCCGGGGCATTGCATAGGCCGAAAGGCATCCTCCTATAAGCAAAAGTGTCGAAGGGCAGGTGAATATGGTCTTTTCCTGATCCTCAGGAGCAATAGTGATTTGCATATAACCAGAAAAACCATCAAGGAAACAGTAGTGAGATTTACCTGCCAGGCGTTCAAGCATCTGGTCAATGAATGGCAGGGGAAAATGGTCCCTTTTGGTAACCTGGTTCAGCCTCCTATAGTTGATGCAGACTCTCCAATTGTTCTGCACCCGAGTAGGAATCAACTCCTCCTTCTCATTTTTTATCATGGTGAGGCCGGTTTTCTTCGGGACTACCTGGACAGGACTCACCCATTGGCTTTCAGAGATAGGATAAATGATTCTTGCTTGCAAAAGCTTGGTTACCTCCTTCTTCACTACATCAAGAATCACCGGGTTGAGTCTTCTCTGTGGCTGTCTTACTAGTTTAGCTCCATCTTCTAAATTTATTCGATGCATACATGTGGATGGGCTAATACCAGGAATGTCCGCAGGGTCCAGCCTATAGCCTTCTTATGCTTCTTAAGGACTGACAACAGCTTCTCCTCTTGCTCATCAGCAAGGGGGGTAGATATAATTACTGGAAAACTTTTGCTATCATCCAAGTAAGCATATTTTAAATTTGATGGCAGAGGCTTCAATTCTGGTGTGGGTGGCTGGATAATGGTAGAAGGAGATGGTTTCTCAACCTGTACCTCATAAAGAAAGTCAAAGGTATATGTACTTCTTGAAACATGGTTAGTTCTATCTGACTCTATAAAATCAATCTCAAGAGGTAAAACATCACCGGACATGTAATCAATATCAAATTTAGATTCACTCTCAACATCAAATTCATACATATGATCAAGTACAAATTCATATTCAATGCATGAAGAGTGACAGGCATGCAGATTAGAATGAAGATCGGTCATGTATTCATCAACAATATGGTCAATTATTTCAACACGAAATATAGAAAGATCTTCAGATGGGTGTTTCATAGCATCAAGAATATTAAAATGAACAGTTATATCACCAAACTCCATAGATAGTGTGCCTGTATATACATCTATCTTAGTTCTAGCAGTTTTCATAAATGGCCTGCCTAGAATGATGGGAATTGATCCTTTAGAAAATCCCTCCTCCATATTCAAAATATAAAAATCAACAGGGAAAATCAGTTCACCAACTCTAACTAAGGCATCCTCTATGAAACTAGCAGGATAGGCAACACTTCTATTAGCTAAATGAATTACCACATCAGTTGACTACAAGGGACCAAGAGATAGAGAATTAAAAATAGACAGAGGCATCACACTAACAGAAGCTCCTAAATCTAGCATGGCATTTGTTAGATCAAGTGGCCTCAGAATAATTAAGAAGGGGGGGTTGAATTAATTATTCCTAAACCTTTACTAATTAAAAAATTACTCTTCTAAGGCTTTTACTAAGTTGTTAAGAGAATAAGGAGTAGAAAAGAAACTTAACAGAAAGTAAAAGCGGAAATTAAAAGAGTAGGGAAGAAGGAGACAAACACACAAGAGTTTTTATACTAGTTCGGCAATAACTCGTGCCTACATTCAGTCCCCAAGCGACCTGTAGTCCTTGAGATTTCTTTCAACCTTGTAAAAATCCTTTTACAAGACTGAAAGAAATCTCAAGGATCGTAGGTCACTTGGTGGTACAAGTAGAGGGTGCATCTACTTGGGTACTGATCCACAAGAGATGTACCCTCTCTTGTTCTCAGTCAAACCCAAGTAGATGTACCCTCTACTTGTACCACAAAGGATGTACCCTCCAATGTAAGACAAAGATCTCAGGTGGTTAAACCTTCGATACTTTGTGAATGGGGATACAAAAGAATTCTCAGGCGGTTAGTCCTTTGAATACTTTTGTATAAGGGAAAGGGAAGAATCAAAAGAATTCTTAAACTGTGTCGTTTTGAATTCTTTGGCAAGGGAGAAGGGAGACACAAAAGAATTCAGGCGGTTAGTCCTTCGTTCTTTTGGAAAAGGGAGAAGAGAGACACAAAAAGAATTCAGGCAATTAGTCTTTGGCAAATTCTTTTTGGCAAAGGGAGAAGAGATGAAAAGAATGAATAGCACAAGCTTTCAAGGTTCAGAAAACCAGAAAACTTTGGAAAGCTTTTGGTAGAAAGAAGAAGAAGAAGTTCAAAGAGATTAAAGGCTTGTAAAGGATTGTATAAGATTGATTGGAAAAGTATATCGAAAAGCAAATCAAAGCCTTGCTTTTATAGACTCTTCATGTCTGGCCAAGAGGACCATTTAGAAGAGTTATAACTTTTAGAAAAACTTAAAACCAATTTGAAAAATTCAAAAACCTTTTGAAGAGTTACATCTTTTGATTTATTCAGAAACAATCACTGGTAATCGATTACCAAATCAGTGTAATCGATTACACAAGGCTTTTATGTGAAAGGATGTGACTCTTCACATTTGAATTTTAATTTCAACGTTCAAAGACACTGGTAATCGATTACCAAAACATTGTAATTGATTACAGCTTTTTGAAATTAATTGGAACGTTGTAAATTCAATTTGAAAACTTTTTCAAATCCATTTTGCTACTGGTAATCGATTACCAGAGAGTAAAAACTCTTTGGTAAACATGTTTTGAGAAAAATCCATGTGCTTCTCAGTTTTTGAAAAAACCTTTTCATACTTATCTTGATTAAGCTTTTTCTTGATTCTTGAATCTTGAGTCTTGAACCTTGATCTCTTCAATCTTGATTCTTGATTCTTGAATTCAACTTTCCTCTTGAACCTTGAAGTGTTCTTGTTTCATTCTTGAACTCGTTCTTTGATTCTTGAGATCATCATCTTTGTTATTTGTCATCACCTTTGTCATCATCTTTTGTTGTCATCTTTGTTATCATCAAAACATCTTTGAATCACTCTTGATTCACCATGAAGCTTTGCTTCTACAGCATTGTCAAACTTACTGTTCCCTATAATACAAGGTATGCTGAATGTACCTGGATCTTTACATTTTTCAGGGATTTGGGGAACAGATTTACCAATCAATGCGGAGACATTTCTGCCCATACTAATTCTTTCACTTCCTTTAAGCTTCCACTTATTAGTGCATAGCTCCTTCAAGAATTTAGCATATCTTGGAATTTGCTCTATTGCATCCAGTAGAGGTATGTTTACCTCTACTTTTCTAAATGTTTCCAAGATCTCCTTCTCTGCCTCTTCCATTTTTTTGTTGGAAATTGCTCTTGGAGGGAATGGAAGAGGGATATGCTGCTTCTGTAAATCATAATTACCAGTGGAAGGTTCACCTACATAGAAATTGTTAGGTAACTTACTCTTTAAATTTTTGTCATCATCTTTTTCTGGAGTAGAGTGAAGTTGGGCAGGTTCATTTGTGGATGAAGAAGATGTTGCTAGTTGAGGTCCTTGACAATGCTTTCCCAACCTCAATGTAATGGCACTCACATTTTTGGGATTCTGGACAGATTGAGAAGGTAATCTGTCAGAATTTTGGGACTGTTGTTGATTTAACTGTGTAGCCAATTGTCCTATCTGATTAGTTAAGCTCTGAATGGAGGCTCTGGTCTCTTGTTGAAACTGCATGTTTTGCATAGTCATTTGCCTCACAAGTTCTTCAAGGGAAGATTGCGGAGGAGCCTCAACTGTTTGTTGTTTCTGGGGCTGTTGTTGTTGTTGCTGCTGGATTGGTGGAGGAACGTATGGTCTGCTTGGCCCAGCAGCATTCTGAAAATAAGGTTTTTGTTGTTGTTGCTGTTGTTGTGAAGGATTCGACCATCTAAGGTTGGGATGATTCCTCCACCCAAGATTGTACCTGTTGTTGGAGAGGTCATAATTGTTCTGTTGTGGCTGATTTTGCTACTGAGGTTGAGGAGGTGTGTTGTAGATATTTGCAGCATAAGCTTCAGGCTGTTCAATTGCTTCAGATTATTGCACAGAAGGGCAAAGGTCTGTGTAGTGGTCGGCAGAGGAGCATAAACCACAGAGTCTGGCGACAGGTGAAGATTTTTTATTCATGGCCAGTTGGGTTACCAGGTTAACCAAGGCATCTAGTTTACCTTCAAGCTTCTTAGTCTTGGCTGATGAAGATGAATTCGTGGCTACTTCATGCACTCCTCTAATGACAATAGCATCACTTCTGGCACTAAATTGCTGGGAGTTTGAAGCCATCTTCTCAATTAAATTTCTGGCTTCAGCAGGGGTCATGTCTCCAAAGGCTCCACCACTGGCAGCATCTATTATACTTTTCTCCATGTTATTGAGTCCTTCCTTAAAATATTGGAGGAGAAGCTGCTCAGAAATCTGGTGGTGAGGGCAATTGGCACATAGTTTCTTAAATCTCTCCCATTATTCATATAAGCTCTCTCCACTGAGTTGTCTAATGCCTGAAATATCCTTTCTGATGGTCGTGGTCTTGGAAGCAGGGAAAAAATTTTCTAAAAATACTCTCTTGAGGTCATCCCAGCTTGTCATGGACCGTGGAGCAAGGTAATAAAGCCAGTCCTTCGCCACTCCCTCTAAAGAATGAGGAAAGGCCTTCAGAAATATGTGATTCTCCTGAACATTTGGGGGTTTCATGGTGGAGCAGACAATATGGAATTCTTTCAGATGTTTGTGCGGGTCTTCAGCTGCAAGGCCATGAAACTTTGGAAGCAAATGGATCAGTCCAGTTTTAAAAACATATGGGACATCCTCATCAGGGTATTGGATGCACAAGCTTTCGTAGGTGAAATCAAGTGCAGCCATTTCCCTTAGAGTCCTCTCATAGGGTGGAGGCTGTGCCATGTTCTCAGAATGTTCAAAATCAGAATGTTCAAAACTATAATGCTCAAAATCACCAATAACAGAATGCTCAGGATGCTCAAAAGGTACTAAATGATGTCTAACTAATCTATGAAATGTCTTATCTATCTCAGGATCAAAGGGTTGTAAGTCAGATGGATTTCCTTTAGTCATACATTATATTCAACATGCACAACTAGTTGCCTTCTTATGCAAGTAACAGTGCAGGTTTGAACTACAGCTACCATTAAATGATATCCAAATGACTTGAAATTTTGTGAGCAACCTTATGAAATGATGAGAAGATAGCACAAAAAATTTCAAACGAAAATTCAAAGTCTAACAATAGAATCTAAAAATGATAAGTTAAGAAAAATAAGAGAATAATACTTGGAAAATAAAAAACTTTTGACAGAATCGCAATTTTTGGAAGAAAGAGACCTCAGCCGGCCTATGGCAGGCTGCTATAGCATGGGAAATTTTTTTCTATCCCAAATACATATATAATAATTGCGATTCTGATAACCAGAGCAAAAAATTATGGTCGTTTGAAGTTTTGACAAAAATAAAATTTGCTACTTTTTTGGAACTTTCAAATCTGACCAAACTAAAAACTCTAGCTATTTTTCCCACAAAATATGGATTAAAAGAAGTTACCACAAAAAAGTTCAGCCAAAAATAACAACTCTAGCTACTAAAACAAAAAATTCCAAATAATTCAGCAAGGGTGGTCGCTAAAATCCGTCGCTACATGATTTCCACTATTACTCTGTTTTTCCGCAAGCAAAAGTGGTCATTAAATCCATCGCAAAATACTATTCACGGCAAAACACCCTAAACTGAAACAGGGGAAACACTTAACAAAAAAACTAAAACAGAACACACACTAAACAAAATACCAAGACACTAAACAACACTAACACAAACACTAACACAATACTAACAATTAAACATAAAACACAAAAGAATTAAACACTCACACGGCACTAGCTATTATGAACCTTTGGACACTACTCCTCGGCAACAGCGCCAAATTTGATCGACACCGTACCCGAATCAAATAAACATTAAAATGCAGTAACTTGGAAGTGATCCTAGGTCGTCTCCCAATGAGCAATGATCAACCAAACGTTCATAACAGATAGTAGGAAAATAGTAACGAATTGGGGGGTTGTTTTTTTTTTTTTGTAAATTAAACAAAGAGTAAAATTGAATTAGAAAATATCAGAATTAAAAACGCATTGCTTCCCCTTGATTCACAAGCAAGTCTCTTATCCTAGGTTACGAGAGTTTATCCTTTATCAGTTCAACCACTTAATCCAACCCTAAATTAAATTACTAAGCGAAATTTAACATAAGGCATTCATTATGTGATTAAGCAACACATACACCAATTAATCATAAACGATCATTAAGCACGAACGTAATTAAGCGTAGAGACAATTAATCAAGCACTAAGCATGCATGAATTAATAGCAACAAATTCAGAGTAATTAGTGAAGAGGAAAAACTGAACAGAATTTAACAGTAATAATAGAACCTCAAAGAGAACTGTGCTTGATCCTCAAGAGAAAGCAACGCTGGAGACTTAGCCTTCCATTAATCAATAGAGAACGAAATTATAGATTGAAGAACGGAATTTTATTGCTAAAACAAAAAGTCAAAACTGGAATTGCAAAACGAAAAAGTGTCTAAGAAAAGCCTAAAACTAAAAAACAAAAACAGGAGAGAGAGAGAGAGAGAGAGAGAGAGAGAGAGAGAAAAGAGAGTCTAAACTAGAACCTTGGTGTTGTTATATAGTTTTTCTAGTCCCAAAGGTTACAAATTTATTTTAAATCCAAGCCCATAAATAAAATAAAATAAAATCTAGATAAGATAAGATAAGATAAGATAAGATCTAGATGAAATAATATCTAGATGAGATCAAATCTAAATAATATCTATATAAGATAAAGTCTAGATAAGATAAAATTTTGTAGAATAAAATAGTCTGTCATCTTCAAGTCCAAGCCCAATTCTAGATTCAAGCCCAATGCTTCATTAATTCCTGAAATTAGATTAAAAACATCAAATTAGCTTAATGGGCCCAAATAATAAAATTGCCTAATTAATTTGACAATTAAGACTAATCAGTACTTAAAATGGTGCAAAAAGGGTTAAGAAATAGGAGAAAATAATGGCACATCAATCACCTTATTCTTCACCACATCAAGAATGGTGGGATTCAACCTTCTCTATGGATTCCTTACAAGCCTGGAATCATCCTCCAAAAGTATTCGATGGATGCATATGGAAGGATTTATTCTAGGAAGGTTAGCAAGTGTCCACCCAATGGCCTTTTTGTGGCCTTTAAAAACATGCAGCAACTTATCCTCATGCTCAAGTGAAAGGCTACTAGATATAATGACTGGGAGCTTTTGGGCATCATCTAAATATGCATACTTAAGGTGCTCAGGTAGTGGTTTCAGCTCCAAGGAAGGTGGTTGAATCGTGGAAGGCAAGGGAAGGTTGATAGCTGGTGGAAGAGAAATAAGAGGATCAAAACCTATACCTGCATCACAATCAGAATGAATTGTAGAAGAGATCTCTGCATAAATACTACATATAGTAGTACACTCATCAGAATCATCACAGATACAATCAAAAGAACCAAGATTAAAGTCATAAAAATCAGAAAAATCAAGAAGTAAATATGTACTAATATTTACACTATCTAATTCATCATCAATGATATCTACTAGGAAAACAAAATGCTCCTCTGTCGGATGTCTCATGGCCTAAAAAATGTTGAAATGCATAACATCTTCCCCAAACTCCATGGAAAGAGTCCCTACATGGACATTGATTTTGGTCCTGGTGTCATAAAAATGGTCTCCCTAGGCATCAATATGGACCCATGGCTGGAAGACTCATTCTCCATATCCAAAATATAAAAATCTGCTAGAAAAATCAAATCCTTAACTCGCACCAGCACGCCTTCAATGACTCCAAGTGGAATCATAGCTCTACGGTTGGCTAGATGGATGACAACATCAATGGGTTTTAAATCACCTAGATGTAATGATCTGTAAACTGATGTGGGCATGACATTAATTGAGGCTCCAAGGTCAAGCATGACATCTATAAAAGTGCATTCTCCAATGGTACAATGGATAGTAAAAGTTCTAGGATCATTGCACTTATGTGCCAAGGTGGATGGTGGAATGGCAGCAACATTTTTGCTCTGTATAAGTACAAAAACATTTCTGCCCAACTTCACTTGCTCATTTCCCTTCAATTTCCTCTTATGAGTGCATAAATCCTTCAAGAACTTTGCATTCTTTGGAATTTGTTTGATGGCATACAAGAGGGGAATATTGACTTCCACCCTCTTGAAAGTCTCAAGAAGATCAAAATCAAGCTCCACTTTCTTTGCATGAATGGATCTAGAAGGAAAAGGTAGAGGAATTTGTTTTGGTGCATAATCAGTTTTGGCACTATCATCAATTTTGGCACCAATATATGTTGGCTTTGGAAGCTCTTTGCCATTGCTCAAGGTGATAGCACTCACATTCTCCTTTGGATTAATAATTGGTTGTGCAAGAATATTGCCAGAACCTTGTTGCTACAACTGGTTGATAGTTGTAGCTAATTGTCCAATCTGAGTCTGCAAGTCTTGGATAATGGCACTCATATTTTGTTAAAACTGAATATTGTTGGTGGCCATTTAATTCATCAAATCCTCCAAGGAAGGTCCAACACTGCTATTCTGCACAGGTTGTGCAGGTGGAGGTGTAGAATACTAGAATTGTTGTTGTTGTTGTCTAAAAGGAGGAGTTTGATATTTGCTAGTGGAGGGTTGGAACTGTTGTCTGAATGGATGTTATTATGTGTGCTGCTATTGTTGCTGCTGTTATGGACCAAGACCATACCTCAAGTTTGGATTATCTCTCCAACCAGGATTGTAGGTGTTGGAGTAAGGATTATATTGTTGTTGTTAAGGTCTGAATAGCTGTCCAGGTTGCATGGTGGAACACACTACATGAAACTCCTTTAGATGCTTATGTTGATCTTCACCTACAACACCATGATACTTTGGCAGCAAATGGGTTAGTCCAGACTTTAGCTCATAACTAACCTCACTCTCAGGATATTGAATACAACAAGGTTGATACACAACATCTAGTGTAGCCAATTCCTTAAGAGTTCGGTTGTTATCAACCATTATATCAACACTAGAATCAAAAGCAATAAAAATAGGCTTAGAAACAAAATTAGAAATATAGTCAGCAATTAATTCAGTATGCACTACACTATCATCAAAAACTACATTATCATGCACAACTACACTATGATGCAAAACTACACTTCTACTCCTATTATTTCTACTCAACCTATGAAATGCCTTATCTATCTTTGGATCATATGGATGCAAGTCACCTGATTTGGACCTAGTCATGCAAAGATAAGTTCATTAATGACAGCACAGACATAAATACAAACAACTACACTACATAGAACACTATTCACAATATATGCTAAAATACTACAAAAAAATGAAAAACTGCCTCAAAAACATTTTTAAAAAAATTCTGAAACACCACGATATATGTTTAAAAATCATTTGTTATTTTTTGTAATTTTTTTATGAATTTTAAAAATCATGAAAATAGAAAAAAAAATCCAAAAGTGGTCTAAATCAATGAATTTGGCCAAAATGACCCCTAATGCTTGTGTTTGTCCCTCAGAGGGGCACCTTGATGTATGAATTTTTTTCTACATTCTGGCAAAGTTTCAACCCAACAAGTAACTAATTCTGATTTTTTGCAAAATGAACTAACTAACTAACTTCCACTAACATATAGAGTGACTACTCAGAAGGAATGGATGGGCCTTGATTTGGCCCATCTAATCTACCTAATTAAACTAATCACATAAAACAAAAGCCCAACTTGCAGCCCAATTATTTAAGGGCAGAAACTCTTACTTCCAAGCTTAATTTAACCCTCGAATTAGCATAATTGCCAAAGCGCATTTGTAACAAAATTAAAGATCTTTTTCTTAGCTTTCCAAAGACTACTCACACATTTCATTTGAAATTCTGTAGTATCCTCTAGGCCCTGCACAAGGAAAATAGGTCAAGTAAACATAAAATCTAAAATTTAACTACAATTCTCAATTAAGTTCAATCATTTGCCTTATACCAAAACTGAGTTAAGGTAAAAAAAAATAAGAGTCAAAGGGATGCTAATTAAATTAAAAAAATAAAAAAAAATATTAAACTACAAATATTCAATCAGTGGAAAAAACTGGAATAACAACATCACGAATCCTATTCACCACTTATGGGAAAAGAGCAACAAATGAGCTTTGAACATTCCAGTAATTATGAGAGGATTCATTTAACTGCTAGTAGTTCTTAGGTTCGGTATGAGCCATACTTGTTAAGCAATGTATAGTTTTCTTTCTTTTTTTCTTGTATTTTGGCTTACATTTTGTCGTTGTAATCCTGATTGTTAACATAGTGCCATCTAATCTGGATCCTTAAGGTTTTTCTTACTCTTTAATCCTTTATATAAGTCCAACGTGGGACCGATAAAGTTCATCACAATGGTCCTTTAAACATGCTGATAGGAGTGAAATTTGTAGCTGCTATGGGAAAAAACTCACTTTGAAAATCTCAACCTCTTGAAAGGGGTGAATTTCTAATCATCTGCTAGGTTATGCAGAATTGTAGATGGTGCTCTACATTGTTTTATGTTATGTTGAAAGATCAGTATCACAAGTTGAACTGTCCTTGAAGTTATAAAAATATTAATTCCCATACTTTTAAATTTTTATATATGTTGCAATAAGTTTAGATTAATTTAGATACATATCCGAGTCATATTCAACACTTCAAAAATCAATTCCATCAAACTTTTAATGCGTACAATGCCTCAACCAGTTGAACTTTAAGGCTTGTATTGTATTTTTTATCTCGACCTTGAAACCCAGTTGACTGCATCCATGGTAGCATTAGAATAAGGGAAGTTACATCATTCTTAATATTGGAGTTCAAAATTTGATTTTCTGTGGTGAAGATTAAAAGCAGTAGGCATTTTTCACAACTAACTGGATTTTTTTCTTTTTCTGAAATAAACGAAACTATGCAAATTTCTTTTGCCTTGCAACATGGAAGATTTTATTTTCCTCTTAAATTCCCTTAAAATATCAATACAAGCACTTTTTTGCTTACAAAATATCAATATAAGCACTTTAAAGGCTTGTATGCATTCTAAAGTTTAATGTACAACGACTTCAGTTGAGTTCTTTTCGAGAACGAATGTATGTTTGTTACGCCTTCTCCTGGAACAAAGAAATACAAAAACACATACAACAGATAAATTATTTAAGAAACAACACCAGTTAATCTTAAATTATTTGTCAGATCTTTATGATATAGAAAATATTTTTGTTATACATGTGCATGTGCATATTGCTTATTTATTTTGTCATTTTTGGTAAAGAGGAGTATAAAATGAAATTAACAGGTACGCATAATGCTGAGCAATTCTTATAATTTGGTTCTTTCTAGTTACTTCTTTATTGGACAAAGAGAAAAATATAGAATAAAATGAATGGTGTGATGGAGACAGATAGAGAGAAAAAAATAATTTTGTATAAATTGTATAATATGATATTTCAAAAATATATTATAACATACAGAGTTTCGGAAAACCTATCGATAACTTCATATTTCTGACACCTATTTGGAGAAGTCTTTATTACAAGACAGGTCATCGTCATTCAAAGTGCTTATATTATAACATAAAAACTTCTTCGAATAGATGTCACGAAAGCCAAAGGCCTGATCATATCCCAAGTCAATAGAATTGAGGACCCAGTATCCTTTATTTTTCATCTCCTGAAGCATAAAAAGATATGCATCATTTCTGCAAAATCTACCTTTCAAGTGCTTCTGAAAGGACCTTATAATTTCTTCATTTATGACCTCTATTTCTCTATTAACATGCTTAATTTTGGTCTCAAGTGCATGCTTTTTCTTCCTCATCTCCATCAACTCATCACTCATAATCTAACAGAAGCAAAGAAGATATCAGTGAGATTAGTCTAAAAGAGTTATGAGAAATATTTTTCAACTAAGAACCAATTTTTATTTAACATTTTACCTTCACATGATTTCTGATGCCTTGCTTTAATTGTGCTGACTTTTTCCTTGTCACTTCAAAACGTTTGATTTCTTTATGGAGTTTATCACAATTTTTTTGTTTACAGTGATGATTGTAAGAACTATATTTCATCTGTACCTAGAGTTACCATGTATATATATAAGTCATAATTCAAATAACCCCAAAAAGAATTAAATGAACGACTTTAATGTTAATAATTTAACATCAATATATACCATTTTATAAGATAACAAAAGTTAAAATAATAGCACAAAATAAAAGGCACGGATCAAAATTCTTAATTTACATTCTTCATGAGCTCTAGAAGACGTGAACTTGAAGCATCATCTGTCTTGTGGCACATATTTTTATTTCTTAATAGCTTCTTTTCCTCAATCAAGTTTCTAGTCCCATGTAGCATCATATAATTCAACTTCTGACGTATTGTGACACAACAAGGGAAAAAAACGGTCAAATAATAAAACAAATTATCTACGGATCTAACCAAATAGACTATTAATTTTGGTTTTACTCTTACCTTATTGTCTAGCTCTTCTGTTGTGCATGACTTGATAGCTCTCCCTTTATGTGGTTTATTTGCACAAGAGAAATTGTCTAGTGCCAGATGCAAATGCCTCAGGATGTCCATTTTCCTAGCAATACCATAATTGCGTCTATAAAGATTGTAGTTCTCCAAATCATTCAGCCTAAAAACCATCCTTGCCCGTTCAATCTGTTTAGAGAAGTTTCCATAAAATATGATTTTTGACACCACCCAAACTCAAACATAGATTAATTTCTAAGAAACTACTAATTTTTATAGTATATCAAAATACAAAAATATTAAAATATGGCTCGTTTTTACCAGTTGTTCATGTCTTATAATGTAATATACTCAACACAGAGGAAAATAGTCAACCATATTAAACTTGGCACATACCACTTTTTCTCGTATCTGAAATTTTAGTTGATCGCTATCTGCAACATTGTCCTTCGGTCCCATATTGTGTGTATGATTCTGTATTATGCATCAACCTTATTATCAACTGTTCCATTTCGGTTAGAAAGTACAAATAAGTAAATATAAAGACATCGAAGAAATTATATGGATACATAGTATGAGATTAATAAAAGATCATTGTTTTCCAACTTACATGAAAATAGTTAAAGTAGATATTGTTAAAATATGATATAAATTTTTAGAATAGAAAATAAAGATCCTAGAAATTTATGATTTATCTAGAAGTAATGTAGCAGAAAAGTATAAGAGAATTATTAGGAACAATCAAAAAAGATTTAGGATATGGTCCAAATAGATGTTAGTATTTCAGACTATTATATAAAGTCTAGAAAAATCTATCTCTAGAAGTATGATGTTTTAAACCTTACTTTCCTATAAATAGACTTACAACACTTTAATATAATGAGTTTTAGGAATCAATATAAACTCCTTCTTCCATTGTCTAAGAGCTACCCGATTATAAAATCATTTACTACTTCTAATTAATATTTCCAACTACATCTCCATCCTAAATCCAACTATCAATCATCGTTCAATAACTAACTTTCTATTCCCTTAAAATAGTAACAGATACTAACCGCAAGTGATGAAGTTGTCTATTTCTTCCAAGCACTTCTCCGAGAGTTCAGACTAAGGATTAAATCTTGAGATAGAAAGCAAAGTTTAATTTCTTATTGTTAAATATAGGCCACACAGTCAACTCTCTTGCCGTGATAAAAAAAGTCAACTCGCTTGCACCCCACGCCAAGTTGGTCAATTTGCTAGTATTGTGGATAAGCAACAGCGATTCATAATGCATATTATAATATTGGTGATTTGGCCCTTCAAGTTAAAAGCTTTCAGATCGGTAGGAATAGTTTGTATTTTAATTATTCTTATGTCTAATAAGAATTAGTTTGTTTTATTTTTTTAAAATTGCCTTTATTTTAAAAATTAGTTATTTAAAATAAAAATCAAACTATTGATTGTCTTAAGAAATTAAATTGTTTCCGGAAATAAAAATAGAAATTATAACTATCTTTAAAAATAAAGTGTTTTTTTTATAATTATAATAACTGCATAAAAAAGAATTTTTGTTATTTATACATATTTTTTTTTATAACAATAAGGTACTTTTTCTATGTATTATTTAAACTACTTTTTTTACAAGCATAAATTAACATAACGTTTAGGTAGGATTAAAGACAAATTTGAGATTATAATGACTTGATAATGATTTTTATTGGAAGTGTTATACCCAACTTTTCAAAAAATAAACGTTGTTTTCTCTTATTTTCCAAAATTTATACTAAAAAATCTAGAGGGAATATAAAAATTCTATTCCCCACTGTTGCCATCAAAGTTTTGAGTTCTACTTAATAATGAGTTTTAATAATTCTTCATGCCAAATCCCGGAGAGAATTGTAAAAATGACAATTTACATCCCGAGGATGACATTAGGAAGTGACTCAAATGACTGTAGCACGACAATCTGAGCTTGAAATCATGTTTTATATATTTTAATATATAGTTCTGAGATTTTTTTCTTACATTTTGTCTTTTGTCTATGGCAAGCGGATATGGTTCACCCATAAACATAATGAAATCAATAAAGTCGATTCAGTTTTAGGTGAAATACATATAATTACACTTTTTATAAAAAAAATGAATAATTGTTTAGTTAAAATGGATTTAATATAAAGTTTAGACTAAAAATACTTAAATAATTATTAAAAATAGAAAAATAACTATCTAAAACTAATTTTACTTCATGATAGTTATCAAGGTTTATGCTTTCAGTTGTAACATCCCAATTTTTCATATGTGGTAGACAATGTTATTGTTTTGTTATGCGACTGAATAGTGTTTTTAGACTACTGAAATACAAAAATGAGATGTTATCATAATATACCTAGGTGTGGTTAAATTCTGAAGTTTTTAAGTTAAAGTCTAGAAAGAATAAGGATAATTCAAAGAGAAATCTCTAGTTAAATAATGGTCAACTTATTAATGACCTAGATGCTAATAATTAGATTTTGGTCTAAAAATAGAAATTAGAAGCTTGAAAGAAAATTAGTAATTAATGTAAGTAAAAATAGAAATTAAGTGGAGATAATTAAGGTTGATTAATGGTGATTTAGATTTCATAGAATTAGAAAAGAGGCAATTAAGTCATAATAGTTTAAAGTGGAGGGAATTTTCATAAATGACTATATAACTAATTACAGCTCATGATGATAGAGGAAACTTTGTGTTGTGTAATTTGTGCATATATGAATTTATTGTGTGTGTGTGATTAGGCCTTGCAATTCCATTGGTCCAAGCTTCTCACCTACAATTGTTTTTTTTTTTTTAAAGCCAAAGCCTAGGCCAATTCTCCCATTTTGATGAAGCTTTTGGAGAAAGAAGAAAACATATTTTTCCTCTTCTTCCAAGTTTTACCAAGTGTTCCTGAGCACTTCTTCCATCAAGCTTAGGTAAGTGATCTCTATTTTCAACTCTAAGCTTGATTTTCACTTCATTTCTTGCTCTATTCTCACTAGTAGTTTCAAAACCTTATTTTGCACTCTTGAAGGTTGGAAACATGAATCTAAACTCCCTCATTCTTCCTTCTAAATATTTTGGAGCCTGCAAGAGGTAAGGGGGTCTCTCCAACTCTTGAACCATGTGCTTGTTGTTGAACTTCCTTGAACATGTTGTTGCTTTGAAATTTTCAAGCTTTCTGTCATGTCCTGAATTTGTGTGCTAAGTTATTTTCCTTAAGTTTTTTATGCCAAAAATGAGTTCTTTGCATGTTAAAGCATAGAGTTTTCCTTAAATTTCACTTAAATAGGAGTTTCCTAGAAAAAGTTACTAATAAAACAAGTTTAAGGACCTTTAGCAAAATGAAAATTTTGTCACAAATTTGGATTGAGAATTACAAGACTGTTATTATTAAAGTTTTTTACCTCAAAAATGAGTTTTTTAGGTTTGAAAATGTAGGGTAGCATATAAGATTTATGAAAATCCGACTCCCGAAGCACCGAGAGAGCTAAAAATAAGCTAGGAGCAAAACTATGAAAAGTCAAGTGACAGAGTGATTTTAGATAGTAGATTACCTAACTTTAGAATCTGTGCCTCCATATAAATTATCTTAAAATTATTTATTTTCTGGAACTGCAGATTTATTTACTATTATATTGCTGAAAAAATGCAAGATCTGATGATTGATGCATGTTCTAAAATTGTGATAATTCTCTGCTGATAAGACCGACAGAGTGTGAACTCCAACAATTATATATGTGGCATGCAAATTTAATTCTAGTCTATATATATATATGTTTGCATATTGTCATTTATATATATATATATATATATATATATATATATGTTTGCATATTGTCATTTTTATCTATACGCGTTGTGGTTTGGGTCCAGGGGTGTTCAACCCTCAACAAATTGTTTGTTATGATTGATTAGATAGCTATCATTACAAGCATTATGTTGTCTATATGTTTGTATGACAAGTGGTTTCTACCGCTTAAGGGATCATGAATGGTTCCCTAAGAGTAGTACGTAGGCCTGACCCTCGTCTCTCTTTCTTGTTTGTTTATTTGTACGTGTTCCTTGATGTAATTGGCACGAGGACTGGACAAAGAGTAGAAGAACCAATGGTTCTATTTCCTTCTATGAGAAGGTGACATTGCATTGAGAAAGTGGATTATGGACAGAGATACCCTAAGGTGTAGTGGGCGGAGAGGTTCGAAGAACCTAGGAGAATTAGCGAGTGGTGACTACTCGGCATTTGGTGCACTCATTTAGCGTAGTTAACTTGTAGACCTCACTTTGCTACTCCTAGCCTACTCAATGTATCTGTACGTAGTGATCACTTGTAGACCTCACTTTGCTACTCCTAACTTCCTCACATGATTTTATAAGACCATCAAGATCTGGGAGAATTGGTGGCAGTGATTGAGCCTAATGGTGAATTAAGTGTGATAGTTACGCGCTTAGGATATGAGAGTGTCGTTTATTTTGATAACCACACACAATGGTTATGTAGATTGCATGTTTTAATTTTGTTTTACTATTGTTTGTTGTTTATGGCATTTAAGGAACGGAGGACTCACCCTTACAAGCAACAAATTTTAAGTACTGATGATGCTGAGTACACCGAGAGTACCGTAACACGGACTACACATCATCACACTTACCATACTCAAGTCCACGTAGTGCCAGCTCATAGACCAGATACAACATGCATCAAGTACACCTAATGGAGGTTACAGAGGACCGAGGTGACCATTTGGACAAGTCGTTCGAGGAGATGGAGGAGTACCAAGAACTACTGAGACAGTTGGAACTGATGTCTGAGGAAGAGAATGATGATTCTTCCAAGGACGCGTCTTAGTTAGTTCTATACTTCTAGTGTGATAAGTGGTCTGCTCTGGTCCTAATTTCTTCATTGTTTTGATGTGTTTTGAGAGATATTTTCTCCACAGACATGTATTTTGTTGTAGCAGGGATGAAAAATGTATTTTGTTTATCATCACACTATTATTGGTTGTATCCGTATATTTGTTTGGAACACTACAAGTTTTATTATATTTATGTATGAAAACTAAATTTCTCTATATTTGCATTTATTCTAATTCAATGCAACTATTTAGCATTTTCTAACTATCGCGTTTTGTTTTAAAAAAATAGTATGAAGATGTTTTTATTATTTATAAGTAGCGGTAAAAAAAGTGACACATATTTCTAAAATAAATTAAATTAAAGCATTTTCAAGCAGTACTTTCAGTTTAAAATTTAAGGTGTTACATTAGTCTCATCTGAAATAAGACATAAGGATCCATACAAAGTTAAGGATAATTGCTATAATAGACATGTGGCTAGAATAAGTGATTTCTCAAATCCACCCTCTCCATGTATCGGAAAAACCAAGATGCTCCATCTATATTGTCTATTTTGAAAAGAAAACATCCTTTGTTAAATCTCTTTGCATAGTCCACAATCTCATTGTTGGAGCAATCTTCATTGGCTAGTACTCCAACCTAAAGATTGTTGGTGCGAATTGGTGATGTTGACTCCACAACAATGAAGAAATACCAAAGAAGAAACCATTGATGGTGATGATCATTCAAGAAATCATCAACAACAAAGAAAAGCACAATTCTCCTAGGCATGTGTAAACACTAACATTTATGTTCTATTTGCCCCCAACAATCTCTATATAAATTGGATGCAATCGGTGTCTTGGAGAATCTCCTTGAAGATACAATGAGAGTTTGTAACATATTGTCAATGACAAAATAATAGCTTCCTTAATTCTCTCCGTGCACAATGGAAGAAAGGAAATTATTTGGATACAAAAGAATGTAATGATTTCTCCTTTTGTTGTTCCTTGTGTACTCTAGTCATTTTTTCTGTATGTAGATTGGTTCTATTTATAGACCATCTCATGTGTGTTTCGTGAAGTGATTTAACCTTTCAAAGAGACACATCTGTTGATTTAGTGGAGAGTCACATCTAACTACCCTTGGTGAGGAGTCACATCTCACAACCCTTTGTGAGTAGTTACATCACATGATTTTAATGAAAAGTCACAACCTTTAATTTTGAAAACCTCTCCCAATCCCCACCATTTTCAAAATATATCCAAATCCCATTACTCTGAAAATCACATGGTTTTAGATAAAGGTATCTCGCAATTTGAACCTTTACTTAGTAAGTTATGGATTTCACTTATCCCAAGTATTACGGTAAACAAGCTTTGAACCAAATAATCATTAGAACAAGCTTGCATAACTTACACATGCAATCTTAGAACCATTGAACGAATTGCTAAAGTGGCACATTTAATAAGGCCTTGTGTCGTGTATCATTTTCATGAGAGCTTTAAGAGTTATGCCCTTAACTCCAAGAAGCAGCCTCACTTCACTCCTATATAGGTAGACCTTATCAAAGGTGATCCATAATTAACACTTTAGCATATGTGCTATACAACCATTAAGAACAAATGTTTGAGCTTCCCCTTTTATTTTCTTTGTGGTCCAAGTACTTTTAAATTAAACTCTTGGGATGTATCTATTATTGTTAAGTACTTGCAATTACTCTAACATTTGAAATCCTACCTACTTGGTATAGTAAATCATGCACATATATATCACGAGACATAAATAGATAAATTTGCATCAAGATAAGAAGACCAAGATGACATAGCTCTATGTGGAGCTTGTAGGGCTTGGATCTTCTTCCTCAAGGGAGTCCTTTGCTTCTTAAAGTTCAATGGCAACAGAATGGAGAAGGAGGAAAGATGATTGGAGACGTCACTTCAAGGAGAAGATGAGTCAAGAACAAGCTCATCACCATAGGAAACCATGGATAAAAGCTTGAAGGTAGGAGAAGATGAGTGGAGGGAGAGGGAGAGAAGGAGTACGAAATTTTGTGCCTCAAATGAGGTCTGAACTTTGAAGTGTAATTCTCAAATGATCAAAGTTGAAAAAATGCACACACATGGCCTCTATTTATAGCCTAAGTGCCACACAAAATTGGAGGGAAATTTGAATTTCAATTCAAATTTCACTTGAATTTGAAATTGAATTTGTGGAGCCAAAATTTCACTAACTATGATTAGTGAATTTTAGCTATGGCTCAGCCCACTAATCCAAGATCAAGTCCAAGATTCTCCACTAAGGGTGCTTAGGTGTCATGAGACATGTAGAGCATGAAGGACATGCACAAAGTGTGACTATATGATGTGGCAATGGGGTGTAGCAAGCAAATGCTCACCTCCCCTTATAAAATTTAATTGGATTGGGCTTCTCCCAATTCAATTAAATTTATTTCCCAACACACACATCAAATATTCACTTAATGCGTGTGAAATTACAAAACTACTCATAATACAAAAACTAGTCTAGGTGCCCTAAAATACAAGGGTTGAAAAATCTTACATTTTTAGGGTACCCTACCTACATTATGGAGCCCTAAATACAAGGCCCAAAAATAATAACATCCTAATCTATGTACAAAGATAAGTGGACCCAACCTTGGCCCATGGGCTCATAAATCTACCTTGAGGTTCATGAGAACCCTAGGGCATTCTCTTGCATCTCTGACCCAATCTTCTTGGAATCTTCTATCTAATGCCCTTCGAGGGTAGGATTGCATCATTCTCTCCCTCTTGAAAAGGATTTGAGCTCAAATCCAGAGGTTCTTGAAACTCTGGGCTTCTTCCCTCAACACCTATAAAAAGAATAAAAACATATATATTAGTGGTGTTTGGTATGTTAGAGTAAGGTAAGGTCTAAAAACCCTTTTCTTCGGCATCTTCCCATGAGGGAACATGGTTCCTCACCAACTCAATGAGTGGTTCTACAAGTATAGAAAAATATAGGACAAACCTTTTGTAAAAGTTTGTTAAGTCATAGAAGCCTCAAATTTTCCTTATACTTGGTGGAGTGGGTCACTCAGGAATGACCTTTATTCTCTTAGGGTTCGTGGGATCCCCTTGATCACTATTAAAAAAATTAAGGAAAGTAATGCAATAAAACATAACTTTTTTTGTATTTTCATGTTGATTATTCCTATCAAAAAGTGCGACAAACCTAAGGTGTCCCATATGAGCACCTAAGTTTGTATTGAAATTAAAAACAAGTATAAACCTACCTAATGAGTCCCTATGTGTGTGAATCATGAAGATGTTGGATGCATGGGTGATTTTACAAAAGAGGGTTGCACCACTCAACACATTCATCATACCACCTATCACAGGGATTTGGTGCCTCATAATACCTATTTTGGGCACCAACAACGCACAAGGAGTTAAGCTCTTACGAATCAAACCCTCATCCAAAAACTCCTTTACTTGAGGAATAACCTCAAGCTCAAGAGGTATGGTAGTGCTAAGGGATGTTTCCCTTGATAAGAGAAGGTAGAAAGATTGTTTAAGAAGGAGTGCTCTTTTGATATCACCTTTTGTTGCAAAATGATTATCCTTCTTAACAATCTTCTTAGAGGAATCATTTTCCTTTTTTCCCTTCCCATTGGCCTTTGAAGACAAGGCCTTACGATTCTTATTTTTCTTTTGTTTTTCTAGTTTTTCTTCATCATCCCTCTTATCTTTCATAGTTAGTTGATCTTTGGCCACCTGTGAAGGTGTTTGAGGATGCAACACAAATTTAGTTCCAAGATGGGTGAGAGTAATCTCATTAGTTAAGCCATTGTAAATGATCTTCCTATAAAATTTCCATGGCCTTCCTAAAAGAATATGCCCTGCTTCCATGGGCACTATATCATAATTAACTTCATCCTTATATGTCCCAATGGAGAAAGGTACCTTCACTTGTTTGTTAACTATCATTTCCCCTTGCTCATTAAGCCATTCAAGTTTATAAGGTTTTGGGTGGGAAATGATAGTGAGGTTCAAATTGGAAACTAATCTTGTGCCACAACTATTGCAACAAGATCCAGTATCCACAATGAGAGAATAAGTTTTATCTAAAATTTTGCATCTTGTATGAAAGATATTCTCTCTTTGGGATTGAGATAGATCACAAGATTGACCTCCAAGGAGCCTTCTAACCATTAGGAGGTCACCTTCTTCATGGGGGTAGACTTCCTCACTAGACTCTTCACCCCTTACTTCATCTTCACTTTCACTAGAGGAAGGGGAAGAAGTAGTCTCCTCTTGACTACTATAAATGTCTTGACCCCTCATTATCATGGTTTTCTTTGTGGGTCATTGAGAGGCAATGTGACCTCTCCCAAGACATTTGAAACGTTTAATGTTGCTAGTCCTTTCTTGGGAACTAGGCTTAGGGGTGGATTTCTCTATGGTCTTACCCTTATCTTCCTTGGGTTTGGAAGGTGCAGCCCACAAAATTCCTTGGGCTTAGTCCTTCCATGGATAAGAGTGAAAGCCATAAGATTTTGAAGAAGACTTTCTTTTAATTTGTTGTTCCACTCTTATACAAAGTTGGACTAGCTCATCTAGGTCCTTATATGGAAGGAGTTCAACCTTGTCGCTTACTTCCATATTAATCCCATTAAGGAACCTAGCTATGCTTCTTCTTTCCTCCTCCCTAAGTCCAGCTCTTAAAAGGAGTAGTTCCATTTGTTTTCTATATTCTTCAACACTCATACTCCCTTGTCTAAGCCTTTGGAGCTTGTCCATAAGCTCCCTTTCATAGTAGGAGGGAATGTGCCTCTTCCTAAGGACACTCTTAAGATCATTCCAATACTCTACTGGAGGATCCCCATGAATCCTTTGTTTCCAAACAAGGTAAGTCCATCAATAGAGGGCATACCCTTAAAAGCTAATGGTAGCCAATGGAACTTTTTTCTCTTCGCTAATATGATGGCAAGCAAAGAGTTGTTGAACCTTCATTTCCCAATCTAACTAGGCCTCAACATTATCTTTTCCATGGAAATATGGGAAGCTAATGTTAACCTCTTAAGGCCTTCTATCCTTTTCTCTTCTTTGGGAATGGTTTTTAGTATGGAACTATGACACCCTCTATAATAGCCGCTAAGTTCTTCACTTAAACTCTTGCAAGAGTCATGACTACTATAGGAGACATGTTTTTCTATTTTCATTTCTTTCATTATTTTTCTTCTTTCTTCCTCTCTTATTTGTTCTCTCTCATCTTGATTTATTTATACCCTCTCTTTTCCTTTTTCTTTACTTTATAGTTTTTATTTTCATAACTTGAGGGAACTCAACTCATCTAAGATTCTAGATAGAGGATCCTTATGACTAGTACCCTCACCATTAACACTAGATGGATGATGACTCATGTTGGTTCCTAAGTCGTGGTTCTTTCTTGTTAGGGATTTCTAAAAGGTAAAAGCTAGGGTTCAAAAGAACTCAAGATAAGTGTGATAACCAAGAAGAAAGTATTATTTAATTACAAGATAAATTAGGTGTGACTAGTAAAGAAAATAAGCTATGAAAGTAAGTAAGAAATTAAAATGCAAGAAATGTAAACTAGGCAGATCCTAAGAGTGTATAGATGACCACATTTAATGTTCCCAACAAAACACTCACTATCCTCAGGGAAAATTGCCTGAAATTATTACACATAAATGGAAGTTTCGTAACCTATTGAAGGCTCCCAACACACTTCCAATGAAAGGCTTTTTAATTACAAAACTTAAAAGCAATGAAGGTAAGTAAATTGTCAATTACAAAATTACAAGATGGTCCTCACTTTTTGTGGTTGTTCTCTCTTTGGTGATTCACTCAATTTGGAGTGTTTCTTAGTCGAATAGCTATTAAGGTGGTTGGCCCCTTTCTGCTTGACTCAAGTTCTTCAAGGGATGGCACAAATCCTCATTTCCAATTCTCTATATGGCAACTCACAAACAAGGAAACAAAAAGGCAAGCAATAACCAAAGACCAAAAAGTGAAATGAAAGTTAAACCAATAGAGTTTTAACAAGACAAATTTTCAAGGATTATTCAACAATTAAAGCAATGAAAAGCACATAAAAGAAAGCTAGGACTCAAAGAGAAACCTAGAATGGCTCTAGAGTAGAGTAGAAAAACTAAAAAAAAAAACTCAAGAAACCTCTAGTTTTGGCACTTGTCTTCACACTAATTTTCATTTTAAATTTCATAAGATTGGTATAAAATATGCACCAATTATAGAACAAATTTTGAGCCAAACAACAAACACACTTCCCTTTCACTTTCTTTTTCTGGACACTGATTTTCCTACCAACGTGTATGATTTTTATTATTTTTTCCATTTATCCAAATGACTTGGTTCCTTTTTTCCAATTTTGGTACAAATCTCTAGAAAATTCAGTAATCATTTCAGCTAAAAATTCGTAGTGATCAATTCCCAGTAATTTTTACAAGTTCGTGTGTCCAAGCTGCCACCACCAGTAATTTCAACCTAGAAATCAAGAGTAGTGTTTATGTTGCTTAAGACTTAGATAGTTATAATTTGTGTTTGCTTATGCTAAATTGTCTGGAATAACATAGTTCAAGAGAGCTTAAGACTTATTTTTATTCACAAATCCAACCACAACTCAGCACCACAACTCAACTTCTTCATAGGCATCATGTAGGAAACTTAGAAAACAAAAAAAAAAAAGTTCAACAAGATTGCTTCTAGGAATTGATTTAGAACATGTTATGAACTAAATAACATGCATGAATTAGACTCAAAATTCAAAAGATAGGCTAAGAGTGACAAGAATACATGAACAAATGTATCTAGAATTCAATCAACAAAATCAAAATTCAACACAAACTTAGAACATAATGTGACAATTATTATAACTAAACATGACTCTAAGACAACATGGATTAAGTGATTTACACTTAGATTTTTGTATTTTTATTCTAATCAATATTTTGGAAGAAAATTTAGATCTAAAGGTTCAGTACAAGAAGAATATGACTGAAAAATGATAGAACCTAAAATCAACACAAAAACATGATTCAAGAGTAGATCTATAAAATTTGAACCATAGAAATGCAAGAACAAGTGTAGATCTAAGATTTAATCAGTTTATTTTTTTTAATCTACTCTAAACAGCACCAAAACACAGGACAATGGAGGATATACATGGATAATAAGATGAAGAAAAAGGAATTAAAGTGAATTGACCGAACAAAAAGATAGAGGAAGCAAAAGAATATCACCTAGATGAAGATGCTCTTGATACCACATGACGTAGCTCCATGTTGAGCTTTTAGGCCTTGGATCTTCTTCATTAATGGAGTGCTTAGCTTCTTTAAGTTCAATGGAAGAGGAATGGAGAAGGAGGAAAGATGATTGGAGACACCACTTTAAGGAGAAGATTAGTCAAGAACAAGCTCACCACCATAGGAAGCCATGGATAAGAGCTTGAAGGTAAGAGAAAATGATGGGAGGGAGAGGGAGAGAAGGAGCACGAAATTTTGTGCCTCAAATGAGGTCTGAACTTTGAAGTGTAATTCTCAAATGATCAAAGTTGAAAAAATGCACACACATGGCCTCTATTTATAGCCTAAGTGTCACACAAAATTGGAGGGAAATTTGAATTTCTATTCAAATTTCACTTAAATGTGAATTGAATTTGCGGAGCCAAATTTTGGAGCCAAAAGTTCACTAATTATGATTAGTGAATTCTAGCTATGGCTCGGCACACTAATCCAAGATCAAGTCCAAGATTCTCCACTAAGTGTGCTTAGGTGTCATGAGGCATGTAAAGCATGAAGGGCATGCACAAAGTGTGACTATATGATGTGGCAATGGGGTGTAGCAAGCAAATGCTCACCTTCCCCTCTAAAATTTAATTGGATTGGGCTTCTCCCAATTCAATTAAATTTATTTCCCAACACACACATCAAATATTCACTTAATGCGTGTGAAATTAAAAAACTACCCATAATACAAAAACTAGTATAGGTGTCCTAAAATTCAAAGGCTGAAAAATCCTACATTTCTAGGGTACCCTACCTACATTATGGAGCCCTAAATACAAGGCCCAAAAATAATGAAACCTTAATCTAATATATACAAAGATACATGGGCTCATACTTAGCCCATGAGCCCAAAATCTACCCTAAGGCTCATGAGAACCCTCGGACCTTCTCTTGCATCTCTGGCTCAATCTTCTTGGAGTCTTCTATCCAATACCCTTGGAGGGTAGGATTGCATCACAAGAAGAAAACCAACCAAATAGGTATACCATTGAGGGCTAAACAAAGCTTTAAGTTTACACTCACTCAATAATGAGTACACAATCTCATGGTTATGAATTGTATATGTAAGATAGATGACAAATTACACCAACATTTGCAATACACTCCATTTCATAATAATGTACTAATAACTATTATTTATTGGCAGCTCCAATTATTCACAGTAATTCAAAAATAAATAAAACATTCTTAGTGCAAAAAATTAAAAATTAAAATATGTACAAACATTATTATTGATGTCTTCATACAATTGTTTTACCTCAATGCTTAGAGAAGTTGTGGGCACATAGCCATCAACAACATTCCCCTCTTTTTGAAAAAGGAACTTGAAAAGTTTCCATTAGATATAATTGTTGAAGAGTGCACATTTGCTTGATTTTGGATACTTGAAGAGTGGAACATCATTTTCACATCACCCAAAATTAAATGCAAATTAGTAAACATTGTCAGAATAAATACTTAAGACACAAAGGGAATTAAAATACTTATATTCTAACTCGACCATCATCAAACCAAAATTAGTTTCCACTAGTCTAAAATTTATCTTATTTTCTTAGTACTTGAAATAGGCCAACTCAACAAAATATTCCTACTGACCTAAAGAATCACTGTAAAATTCAAATTAATAGTATAGTAAATACTTACCTTTGGAATTGATGGATCTCAACCACTTAGACTCTAACTCCATTCGACTAACTTGGGAGTTTTTCTTTTCTCCTTTAGATCTTTGAGTAAGGTACATTTTTTCTGATAGTGAAAGTGATTTTTGCTTCACTTCTTTTTCATTTAATAATTAGGTTGACCTTTCTCATGCTTTTTGATAGTACTATGTGTAAAAAAAAATAGATAAGCAATAAAACATATTAATGAGGTACTGGATGTACCAAAGCTAAATACATGAGCGTTAAAGTATAATCCTTGGTTAATCCCTATTTGCATCTTTGAAAACATAAATAACCATTAACCATGGAGAACAAAAATTGTTAGGAAGAAGGCAAAACATGACGGCTGAGGGAGAAGAGCATAAACTAGGGTTACCAAAATAGAAAACTATTTAAGGAAAATAACATAATTTCATTCATTTCTCAGTCATTACAATTGAGTTGTAATATAAGGACAACACAATAGACCTGAATAAGTGACTTCATTATTTAATTAATAACTTGAAACTGGATTCCAAAATAGTCCTTAAACCTAGCTAGTGCTTTAGTTTGGCATTTAGGCATTTAGGCTTGGCATTTATGCAACAAATACACTAGACTCAAGCTTGCATGCAATGTGGTACCATTTTCAATGTAAAATCTCATCGAGCGCCTAGGATTTTAGCATGTTATTTCTCTAAAAAAATTGCATTATCATTCATGATAATCGATTAAGAGACTTTGTAATCGATTAATTCAAGCAGAGGTTGCTATCTTAGTGTCTTTGGGGCAGCCAGTAATCGATTACACCATATGGTAATTGATTACCACTTATGCAGAAGCCTAAAACCCTTTTTGGGTAAGACAGTAATTGATTATAACAATTGGTAATCAATTATGCAAGGTCTAAAACATTTTTTAAAAATGAAAAGACATTTTCTCTGTTTTAAATACACCTTACCCAAACCTAAATCATCACTTCTCTCTCACTCAGCCTCTTTTTTTGAAACCTTAAGAGGTCATGTCCACATCGTTTCGTTTTCCCTAACCCTCATGACCTTCCTTTCTTCCTTTACCCTCAACCTCCATCAATGGTTGAAACCAAGAATAAGAGGATAAAGAGCATTGGGCATAGACTAACTGCCACCAAAACAAAATCTAAGAAGGAGAAGGAGTCTGCAAATGGTGGCTCTTCAAACAATGGTAAACTGAAAGCACGTTCTCCCTCACCACCATCCTTTCTAAAGGCCACTCCTTAGTTTTCAAAAAAGCACTATGAGGCATCCTACAATAACGCCTATGCAAAGGAGTTGATTCAACCTAAGTTTATGAACTTGGAATGGCTAAATACTCAAGGGTTTATCCTTCTTGAACTTCTTGAGTGCCATAGGTTGAAGAAGTTAGTAGAGATGAAGGACACATTCTACCTAGAGTTGGTAAAAGTTTTCTACAGTATTTCCCATATTGATGGTGAGAGTGGATATATATTTGTGTGTTGAAATCAATTGTGATGACCTCTAAGGTTTGGGAAGACATTGTTGGTTTGTCTTTAAAATGGATGATGGTCAATGATAAAGGTCTCCAAGATGCTAGTGTGAAATTCAACAAGGTCACCAAATACAATGCCTTGATGAAGGATTCCTCTACATTCATTGTTATTGTTTCCAAAGGCAAGGGAAAGGAAATATTTGGCATAAGCCCCTTGTTACTGGAACATAGACTTTTGGTTTATGTGATTGCCTGAATCCTTACTCTCAGGGGGAGTAATGATGCACAACTGATAGATGAGGATCTTCTTGTCATTTGCCTAATGCAAGGGAAGATGAAGCTTAACTGGGTCAACATTGTGGTGGACAACATGTTGAAGGCCAAGAGAATTGTATCCTTTAAGTGTTCTTAGGCAGTGTTGACTTCTAGTATCCTTGATCATTTCAAGGTGGATACCTAGGATGAGATATTTGAGATTGTGGAGCCAGAGTTTGAGGTGAAGTCCAAGGTTCTCAAGTAGATGGGTTACATTGAAGCAGGTGAAAAAGAAGTAGGTTGGATTAAGAAGCCTGCGGAAGGAGGAAGTGCATCAAAGGCAACGCAAGAAAAATAGATGAGTCCTTCTGAGCTGATGATGATGGCAAAGATGGATGAGCTCATGAGGATACACAAGGGAGACTATTTAGAGCCAAATGAGTGTTTTAAAAAATATATCAAAGAGGCTGGATGCTTTGGGATCACAACATGTGGATGATCTATGATTGTTCCCCTAGCTATCCCCCCCTAGGACATCCTTAGAGCCTAGGACAGTTAGCCTCTAAGTTCTCTAGGACATAGTCTAGTCTTAATTTGTTATAAATGCTATGTTGCATTCTTTAGTTACTTTGTCTTTTGATTAATCAAGTATGTAATATCTTGTGTTTAATTGAATAACATTTTCTTATCTTTACATTGTGTGTTATGCTTACATTTGTGACTTTATTTTCTTAATCACTTTTTGTCTTTGTGATGCCAAAAAGGTGGGGGGAAGATATGATTGATTTGTGTATGTACCTAGATGCTATGTTTTGAATAAATGTTGCATATATGTTTGTTAAGCATGGTGTAGAATTGGTATAAGGACAAAGAAAACATCAATACACATCTTTTAGTTTGGAATGATCAAAACCAAAAAGGGGGAGCTTTTTAATCAAAAAGATTAAACACTTGAAGACTAGTCTTAGGATCTTTTGGTTTTGATAATTTTACAATTCCAAACAAGTTTGTTAAGATGTGGTATTTGTATTCGATGTTTTTAGACTAGGAATATTGAGTGTTTTAGACTTAGTTCTCCTATCCATTCTTAGTAGAAATCAAACATGATAAGATAAATGTATTGATATTAATATCTCTTAGAAGGAATGAGTTCAACACTATGTAATTGATTACCAATTTTAGTAATCAATTACAAAGTGTTGAAACAAGCATCATAACTCACTTCTCTTGAAATTGGGCAGTTATCATTGAATTAATTGGTTACCATGTACAGTAATCAATTACCCACACTAGTTTTGGTGTTGAGAATGCACATTTAGTAATTGATTAGATTGTGTTTGGAAACTTTAGGAGCTCTTTGTATGTCGAAATAACCAACTACCAAATTTGATAATCAATTATTCCAAAACCATAGAAGCTTGAAAAGCTCTATGTGAAATGAGATAATCAATTACCATGTTTCTTGAAATTCATAACAGGAGGGATTTGAATGAATTAATCGATTACCACATTTGATAATCGATTAAATCAATTTTATTTATTAAAATTATAGATACTTTCACTTGTTCTTTCTAATTAGTGACTCTTGATTCGATCTTACTATTTGAAAACACTTTTCGTGTTTCATCTAAGGGAACCACTCTACATTTCAATAGGAGGTTCATGTTGATCAAGATTAATTCAATCTTTATCATGGTTTGATAATCAAAGGAAGATCTTGAAGATGTTGTGATCTACACATCAAGGTGTATTCTATCTAATTTTGAATTCTTTACAGATTTTGACCTTGATTAGGGTTATCAAGGGTTTGTGTGAGTAGATAGGGCTTCAACTCTTAATCCTTCTCTTGTAGGGATCAAGGAAATTACATGTGCATAGTGTTTGTACTTGGTTCTCTATTAGTGAAAGTTCTAAGGGGTCTTAGAACAACTAGATGTAGATCTTCTTTAGGACTAAACCAATATAAATTATGAGTGTGATTCTCTGTTTTCTAAGCCTTTGTTTTGTTAATCAATCTTGGTAACAGAACTTATGTGAAAAGGCCATAAAACTCTATTTCATAAGGTTTTTGAATATATTAGTTGTATTGTTGATCTATCTTCAACAAATTGTTTGAGAAAACTTGGTTTTTTAAGGGGTTTTGTTTTTAATGGAAAAAAAAAATTAACCAGAAAATTTTTGGAAGAAATTTTTTCAACCCCCCCCCCCCCCCTCCTTTTAGCTTCCTGATTATTCCAACATAAAGAATTCCAAGATCAAAATTGAAATTAATAAAATCAAAACCTATACAAAAATTAACAAAATATAAAATTAAACTTTGAAAAAAGATGAGTAACAAATCTATAATCAATCAACTTGAGAGAGTGTGTATTTTGGACAGAGAAAGAGAATGAACAGAGCGCGCACGCGAGAAAGAAAGATCAAAGAGAATGTGCAAAGCAAGCTAGGGTTGCGACTATGAGGGAGCGAGACTGAAGGTGGAGTTAAGCATATTGTAGGGTCGAAAGCAGAGTGTGATCGAGGAATATATGTAAATTTTTGGGTTTAGGGTTTAGTGTTGAGAATGCACATAATATAAGTGTTTAAGTGTGCGCCAAGAAATTTGCAAGTTTGAGTAAGATTTTGACCATTTGGGCTAATGGGACTAATTTTAGGTACAATTAATACTAGAGCAAATCATAAAATGGAGAAATAAGGTAGGAGACTAACAGGTGGAGCAAAGAAACAAAATGAATACAAACAGCAAGAATGAATTTGAAACGAATGACGTACTGGAGAAACAAAAATGAATGGAGAATTAACGATAGTTTGATTTTCTTGATAAAATAAAATAGAAAGTAAATGAAAGATAAAAGAAGAAAAAAGAATGAAGAACAGATAAAAAATGAAAGAAAGGTAAAAAAAAATGGAGCCAACACTTTCAGCACAAAAGTAGAACAATTTGATTGAAGCGACACTTAGTTTCTAGAATATAATATACAAACAAGGAGGTTGTCCATAGCAATTTTTTATGAGTAACTGATTCTTTTTCCATTTTTACTAGGTCACCTCACTACCAAGAGTGATGTTTATAGTTTTGGAGTAGCTCTTTCTAACACAAAGCTTTTCACGTAATGGATAGTCGTATTGAAGAACAGTATTCCCTTAACCAAGCTCAAAGAGCAGTCACCCTAACTTTTCAATGTCTTGTTGTAGAGTCCAAATACAGGTGAAATATGGATGAGGTGGTGAGAGAATTGGAGCAGCTATGTGAATCAAATGATCCTAAAAAGCTACGTGAAAAATGGTGATTGTAAAAACCGTTGAGTAAGTGGCTCTGGCCTTGTCTATCACAATGAATTCCATGCAAAGTGAAGATGATCTTAAAAAGTTTGCTTATCCCAGCGCCCTCGACCCTGCGAAGGAATTTGGGAGACGAGAGAGTTATGTAACTGCTAGCAATTCTTAGGTGTGGCATGAATCATAATTATTAAGCAATATATAGTTCCTTTTCTCTCTTTTTTCATATTGTATTTTGGCCTACATTGTCATTGTAATACTGATGGTTAAAATAGTGCCATCTAATATGCTTCCTTAAGGTTTTTGTTACTCTTGAATCCTGTATAAAAGTGGAACCAACAAAGTTCATCACGGTGGTCCTTTAAACATGCTGATTGGAGTGAAATTTCTAGCAGCAATCTGAAATACTTTGTTGGTATAGGCTTCACTTTGGAAATTTCAATCTTTTGAAAGAGGTCAATTTCTAGTCATTGGCAACGTTATGCAAAATTGCAGATGCTGCTATACATTTTTTCTGATACATTGAAAGATCAGCATTTCAAGTTGAACTGTCCTTGATGTTAGAAATATATTAATTATCATACCTTTTAATGAAAACACAATTTACAACCGCTTTTTAAATCATTATATGAGATCCGTTTAAAAAAAAAGTGATTGTTAGAAATTTTATAATTCCTAATTAATTAATATGAACTACATATTATATTATAACATTTATATTAGTTATTTACATTTAAATGGATTCAATATAAAGTGATCTATTTAAGTGAGTCTATTAGACTGTCAAAAAAATTGATATGGACGGGGATAATGAGAACTCTAATAGGTTTAAAACATAAGACATGGTTATGGTTCCCAATACACCAAATCAATAAACAATTTCTTCTCTCCCCGTCTGAAGAGAAAACGAAGGTCCCATAAGGAATAAGGTGATTTGGTTTAGGAAGGTCATTAAACCAATTGTTTGTGACCGTTGTAAGATTTCACTGCGTGTTAATCAAACTCTATGGATCCAGGTATTCCTTGAAACCTCTCTCTTGATGATCTAACGTAATGTAATGTGTTATGGTGCTCATTTGATATTTTATAAGATTTATTGAAAATTCCTAACACCCACCCTACCGCCACCCTCCCACACCAAAAGGCACAGCTCCACCCTAACACCCCAAAATTGGCACCGCAAATCACTCTGTTGCCGCCGTTTGTGAAGGGTTCGCAGCGCTGTGGTTTTATTTATTCATGTGCAAATGGCCGCAAGGACCATATCAACGAGACAAACCTCATCTCCCACAAACGGCTGCTTGGTTGTGTCATGGGATTTTCTGGTTTAAAGAGTTTATTACTTTTAAGTAGATGTTATTTAGGATTCATGTACACTTGAAGATTGTCACTAAACTGAAGCTTCCTGTAAGAATTTGGATGCTTTATATGCAGATTCTCTATGTTGGGGATCACATTTATGCATATATATGATGCAGCAAAAAAAGGTTATTGGTATTAATCCTTTTAACTATTCTGATAAATGGATTTTGCATTTGTGTTCAATCTACCTATAAATTTTGGTGATAAAATGTAGTTATGATTGTAGGAGGGGAAATAATAACTGGAAACGTAATTGATAAAATAGACATTGATGGAATCTTTAACAAGTTAATGGAATACTTGTTTATGTTTAGAAACCAGTTGTTACTAGTCCATTTGAAATTCACTTATATTTCTAGATGTTGCTTTAAATTAAGTTTGATTTTGATGCGATGCGCTCAATGGCAGGATGGAGAACAATGCTTGTAATCTAAGAGCTTGACAAGGGGGTTAAACTCCTCTGGGAATCTAGGGATACCCGCAAGGTGCTTATTGTTTTTTTTTTCTATGATTAGTTTTTTTTATAATAAGGCTTTACTTCATTAAAGATAAAAATAGAGAAAATTATCAGCTTAAGTCTGGTATAAAGTATTTTTATGTGGACTTCTCACATTTTAAATGAGGTTTTCTTTTGCATACTTCTGACATGATAACTTGCATCAAGGGAGATTTTTACATGAATAGCCCTGTGCAGGAACTTTAATTTTTGAGGAGTGAGCGGGACCTCATTAAGGATGAAATACATAATTTGAAGTGGTCTCTCAAGTTAGTATAACTCTAGACTTCCCATATAAGTCCTGCTTTTTTGTATAATAATGGCATGTGTAAAACAAATAATAATAATAATAATGTGTATTTCAATATTGTATTTTCTTGAGAATTTCTTCGGATAATAATCTATTCATTTCTTCTTAATCAACCTTAAAAACAGTCAAAGACTCAAAGTTACCTTAATTATTCAGCTAAGGTATGAAAAAATACTTAGTTATTAGTGTTTTTGATCATGAAGCTTTAAAGGAACTCTCTAAAGAAGGAGTAGCATTGTAAGTCACCGGGATATTTGCTACTCGTTCTTGGTTTTAAATCATTTATCTTGATCTTATTCCTTGAATTTAACATTAACGGTTTGAAGACCAAGAGGGTTTAATATGGTAGTAATTAGCAGTTCCCTAGAGGTCAATGTATACTAACTATTAAGGTTTGTGGTGTTCTCTGAGTGGTTCCTAGATAGCAGCTCCCATTGAGCTTAATATGCCTTTTCATGGCCAGTGCTGGTAGAACTACTCCAAGGATAACATGTTTCCACTTTTTCAAATTTTTATTTGTATTTCTTTGCTAATAGACTTTTTAAATTTGGAATATCTACTATGGTTAGGTACTTGGCCCTCCTTCCTTTATCAATGAATTCAAAACTCATCTTCCAGTATATCCACTTTGGACTTTTAAGTTTAAGTACCTGCTTTCAGGACTAGTAAACTTTCATGCTATATGGTGTTAAAATTATGAAGAGTATTATTCCTGGGCCTTGTTTTACTTTACTAGCTTGAGCTTTATGGCCAAGTGATTTTTTGACATATATCAATCTTTGCATTTTTATTCTTTGTTAGAATTTCAATGAAATATTTATTCGCTACTTTAATAACCTCTGAGCTAATAACTGTTTGCTTGACTGTATGAATCTAATTCATTTTCATGCTATTTGGACAATTACTGCTAGTTTACTTTTTTATTCATGTGCCCTTTGTGTTTCTAATTTTATGTGAAAACTATTCATCTTTAACCTAATATTTATAACAGCTTTTGTGAGTCTCATTTCTCTTGCCCTGAATTTTCTTATTTCTAATAAGGTGAAAGTAGAAGATATTGATGCTTATGCTCGAAAGGATATGCTAATTGTAACAACAGGTTCTGAAGTTTGTTATTTCAAGATCCTTAAAGCGTTTCTAATTTCATGAATTATGAACATTTGACAAGCTTAAGACATATGACAATATAATGTGCTATTGTGCAGGTAGAACCACATGCTGCCCTGAACCTCGCATCTTACGAAAGTAGTCGCGCTTTCAAACTAGCCAAGGAAGATGTTTTGTATTCAACTAAGTTATGACAAAATACTTAGTTATTTGCTATTTTACTTTATCTAAAGGTCGAGATATGTTAATATAGTCAAATGAACCAGTTGCTAGTGAATTGATATTATTTGGACAAATTTACCACAGAGGGGTCCATTTATAAACTAATTACTAAAGAGAGTCTTTTTTCAAAGTATTTACAAGCAGGGTCTGTTTTACCATGGATGTCGCCAGCAGTAGTGGCGAGAAACGCTAGCCGCCATTGTCAATGGCGAGAAACTTGGTGACGTGGAGGGTGCCGCCATTGTCAATGGCGAGACAGCTGACGTGGAAGCTGTCTCGTTGCTCCCACTGGCGAGAAGCTCACGTGAAGATAGTACCGCCATTGGTGATAGCGAGTCTGACGTGGAGTCACCGTCTCGCCTCTCCCAAGCTTTAGCATGCACAGTGCTTTTGCAGTGAGTAGGGTTGCAGTGTTTTCAGGCTAGGGCTTGCAGTGTCTTCAGGGCTAGGGTGAACGTGAAAATGCAGTGTTTTTGAACGTGAAAATGCAGAGGGTTAGCATTGCTTCCTTTACGTTTTCTCCTATAAAAAAAGACTCCATCATAGTAATTTAACTACACTTCTCCAAGTTGTAGTTGTTGAGCTCCTTTTCTCCTTCAGTGTGTGGTTCGTGTGCTTCCTTGAAGTTTCGTGTGTGGCCTTTGTAGTCCATAATTCCTGGTAAGTGATTTTAGTAAATAAGATTTATATATTCTGTTAATATTAATAGGTATTCTAAGTTTAGGTTAGTTAGTATTAATAGGTATTTTGTTCTTAATTTTTATGTATTAATAGATACTCCAAGGTTAGATTAGTTAGTATGAAAATATTATTTGGTTAGTTAGTATCAAAATATTATTTGGTTGTTGTATATATTGTTAGATATTATATATGTGATATATATATGTATGATATTTTAGTGAAGCACACGTAATATTAGCTGTAGTAATATTAGGCAGAAGTTAATATTAGCTTTAGATATATATTTGTAAATTTTAGGCACACGTTAATTTGTAGTTTTTTTTTAGGCACACCTAAATTTGTAGTTTTTTTTAGATACACGTAAATAAGATTTATATATTTTGTTAGTATTAATATGTATTCTAAACTTAGGTTAATTAGTATTAGTAGGTATTTTGTTCTTAATTTTTATGTATTAATAGATATTCCAAGGTTAGGATATTAGTTGTAGTAATATTAGGCACAAGTTAATATTAGCCTTAGGTATATATTTGAAAATTTTAGGCACACGTAAATTTTTAGTTTTTTTTAGGCACACCTAAATTTTTAGTTTTTATAATATTAAGTATTTTACACATAAATAAATAATTGTAATATTAGATATTTCACACACGTAGATTTGCCTTCTTAGTATTATAATTTTGTATCTTATACATAGATAGTACAATTTTAAATATATATATATGATAGGATAGTATTAGTTTTAGTTTGTAGGTTAATATTATTTGTTTTAGGTAATTTACGTTATTAAATATATGGTACATTGTACATTATTATTATTTTTGAATATATATTATTTAAATAAATTTTTGCATTTCAATATTTGTTTGTATTTTAATGTATCTGTTAGTCTATATTTGATTTAATTATTTTTTGTTAATTATAGAGATATTATGTTAATTATTTAAATTTTTTTGCGTGTATGTATTTGAAATTATTTGTAGAATATATTTTAATTTTATTATTTGTATTTTGTTATGAAATAATAATATTTTGTTATTTATTTAAATTTGTCTTCACATGTATTTTAATTTATCTGCAAAATTATATTCAAAATTGATTATTTGTATAATAAATTTTTATATTTTAAATATATAAATTCAAATGTATATATTGTGTTATTTATTATAAATTTATTTATATATATTTAATAATGTTTTTATAAATGTGTGTAGTTTTATTTATATTATGTAGAAATAATGTATAAATTATTTTGTCAATTTATTGTATTATATTTTATTTTGCAGTATCAATGGCATCTTCATCGTCATGTCCATCAAATATTAAAATTAAGTTTGGCCCGATCGATGGTGATGTATTATGGATGCAAGCTAAACATGTTTCAGAACATGTTTGGAATGGGGAAGAAGATCATAAATTACACATCAGACGAGCTGTCCCCACGTATCAAGGGGAAGAAGAAATACCGGAGCAAATTATTCCTTTCCTTCGACAATCTGGTTTTTACTGAATTATGAAGATGGGATACTTAAAAATAAATGTCTCGTTAATCAGTGCTTTGATAGAAAGATGGAGGCAGGAAGCACATACGTTTCACATGAGATGCGGAGAGTGCACCATTACTCTTCAAGATATCTCTGTATTGTTAGGTCTATGTGTGGATGGTTTACCATTAATTGGTCCAACGAATCATAATTGGGCTGATTTGTGTGAAGAATTATTGGGAGTCAGACCACAAGAAGGTGAAATTAAAGGTAGTGTGGTTAACTAAGTTGGCTGGCTCATCATTTTGGACAAATAAATAACCACGATGACGAAGAACAAGTACGAAGGTTTACCCGGGCATGGATACTAAGATTCATTGGAGGTGTCTTGTTCGTTGACAAAAGCAGTAACAAAGTTTCGCTAAGATACCTTCAATTTTTACGTGACTTTAGAGACTGTAGCACATATGCATGGGGACCTGCCGTACTTGCATTTTTATAGAGAGAGATGTGTAGTGCAACTGATTATAAAACTAAATCAATCGGAGGTATGTGCATCTTGATACAAATGTGGGCATGGGAGCGATGTATAACTTTGGCTCCAAAGAGGACTCCTCCCCTTGTAGAAAATAAACCACTCGGGCACAGGTTAGTCATTTTTAAAAGCGTCTTTCATTTCAAAAGAATAAATGGTTTTAGGGTATATTAAATTTTAATCTTTGTAGGTGGCTGCGACGTGGAAATCAACATATCGGCAATGATGTGAGAGTTTTTCGTCGCAAGTTGGATATTATGAAACGTCATGAGGTAAGAACATGGTATTGTATTCGTAAAATAAAAAATAGTATATGTTATTTTACTAAAATGATGACAACAATGTTGTTATATGCAGTTTGTGTGGGAGCCTTACACAGCAACTGTTATGTCATTGTTGCCTCCCATTTGTGTAGTCGGAAGTGTCGCGTGGTGCGCGGTGGTGCCACTAATTTGTTTCCAAGTTATTGAATGGCACCAACGGGATAGAGTATTGAGACAATTTGGAATGCAGCAACCAATTCCAGAGTCTCCTTCGCAACCCTTGAACATTCACGGCATAACACTGAAAGGGAAACATGACGAAAATTGGGGGCAATTGTTCGCCCCAATGATTGATCAGTGGAACAATCGCCATGCTTTTAGGATCGACACTTATCCCCGACAAGAGGGCCTATTGAGCTTTAACTTCGACTACATGGTCTGGTATAGGCGAAAGACAAAGATGTTTGTTGACCCACAAAATCCAAACACAGCTACATTGGTATTTTTTAGCTTTTTGAATATTTCACTTTAAATTTTTCTTTAATGATGCCCATTAATTTTCTGACCTTAATAATTGCAGGGTGAAGTTGCGGAGACATTACAATACATGGTGTGTCTCCTTAAGGGAGGAATACATGGACAGTTGATGATCTCGTGCCTTATGTAGAGAAAATTACAATTTTATCCGAAGAGCAAGAGAGAGTCACTGAGTCTGTGTCACATGGTCCAGCATCAGAGCATCAATTTCCAGCACAAGAGTTTCACATTCTTCAGTCAAGTGTTGAAACTTAGGGCATAGGCTGACGAAGGGAGGCTGTTGAAGCAGAAGAATATTCCCAAAAAATGGCAGAGCGTGGCCATGGAATGTATTACACGCCACAAACATTTGTTCAGTATCCAACACAGATGTATCAGTATCCTTTTTAGGGTCATCACATTGATACTTATGCAAGTCAGCATTCGTTCGGTGGTGTTGCGGAAACACAACCTCATTTTCATGGCCCACTATGACCCCTTCACAGCAATATCATGGCCCAATTCCAACACCTAATGCCCCATTAGGAACACAATGGAATGTACCAGGACCAATACCTAATATGGGTGACTTATTAGGTGTTGATTTGCGTCACGAATTTTCTACTGAGGCTGACGAAGAAGAAGCGGGGAGGCATCGGGGCAAAAGAAATTATGATTGCCAAGCACGAAGATGGGATCAACCATGTGGCACATACTTACAACATCACGGACACCAAAATCAATGATTTGCATGTCTCCGTTTAAATATGTTGTTGTATATTTCTCATTTGAATTTGACACGTAATGTATGATATTCAGTTTATTAAGGCTTACTAATGGATACAGTTTATGTCACGTCCTAAACCCTATAATAATAAATGAAGTTAAAAAATAACTAAGGTAGAGAAAAGGAAATAACTAATGTTTCTAACTAACGATGAACACCAATGTTATATGTGCACTAAGGTAGACAAAAGAAAATAACTAATGTCTCTCAACCTGGCTTGATCCACTCCATTTATTTCAACTTCTAAACGTAATTTTATTTCATTAGATGCATATGAGTTAGGAGTAATTTTATTTCAACCCTAAAGCCTAAGGCTTAGACCCTAAACACTAAACCCTAAGACTTAGACACTTAACCCTAAACCTTAAGGCCTAAATTATAAACCCTAAATCCTAAACCCTAAACTCTAAGGCCTAAACCTTAAGACTTACACCCTAAACCCTAAGGCCTAAACCTTAAGGCTTACACCCTAAACCCCAAACCCTTAACCCTACGACTTAGACCCTAAACCCTAAACATTAAACCCTAAACCCTTAATCATAAATCCTAAACCCTAACCCCTAAGTCTTAGACCCTAAACCACAAATGTCCTCCTCGTCCGGATGACTCCAATTGATATTACTATAATGCAAAGCATCATTCCAAAATGGATTTTCAATTCTTGGTACACCTAATAATTTCAAAAAAAAATCAGGTCAACAAACTACTGCTATTTAGTTACCATTAAATACAGTTCTCATAAAAAGATATATGTATTCAACTAATTTTTTATTTCATTAAATTTACCTTCTGTTGGGTGAACAATTGAAACTGGTTCAATAATGTCGGTGACTTGATCATCTGTATCAGATATTCCTTCAACGCTATCATCTTCATCCAAAGACTCTTCAACGTATGAGTTAGATGCAAGATAATCATCATATTCATTATCATGTAAATTGCTTATATTTCTTGGCAGTTCCGACTCATGATGAGATAGATTATGTCCACATGACGTAATAGAATTTGCAGAATGAAACATGGAACCACCAGCAACATCCTTTTCTACGTACAATTCTAGAACTGACATTTGTTGTTGTTGTTGTTGAAAACTTTCTATCATAGTTTCAACATCTTCGTCATCACAAATTTGCAAGGCAACATATTTTCCTGAAACTAAAAATCTACAACTTATAGTAGAAATGATTTCATTATTTTCTAACTTTATCTTATCTCCAATTTTTTTTCAAAGCATTGAAACTAATTCCGCGTTTAATCTGAATCGCCTTTTTACTGCCTTCAAATATTACACCATTATTGTCTTCATATACTCTTCCGTTGAAATACAACACTGTAATAATTGAATTCATTATATACCTACATGAACAAAATTAAAAATAATTAATCATAACAAGAGCAGTTTTAAAATAAATAATTGTATTTGCTTGCTTCATCTACTAACCTAAACTTAAACTTAAACGATAGATTCAAATTTCATTATAACTTCAAAAAACTAGAAGGGAATTAGGTAAATATTTGTAATGCTTGTAAATAATTAAACAATTAAAATAACTTCAAAGTAAAAAACCTAATTACAAAAATTTATACGCTTAAACTTCACATATTAATTTTTTCTAAAAAATACAATTATTACTTCAATTAAATATTTTGTGAATCATAAAAATAAGAAAATCTATTTTCTTGCTGTATTAAACTTAAACTAGACATTGATACTTCATTGTAACAAAAAAACTATTACTCCAATTAAATAATTCTAAAAAAATTCCTTAATTTACAAAACTGGAAGACTCACCTCTAAATATTTTTAAGTCAAAAATAACATCAACAAAAGCTTATAACCCGAAGGGTCACACGTCAAATTTCTAAGCCACAAAAAGCATGAACAAAGACACTTACAAATAATTACTCATAATAATTTAAAAATAAAAATTCTAATTCCAAAAATGACTACACTTAAACTTTACCTTCAATTTTTAGTCTAACAAAAAAAATTATTACTTCAAATAATACTTTTGTCAATCATAAAAATAAATAAAAAAAATATTTGTTTGCTCTATTAAACTTAAACTAGACATTAATACTTTATTCTAAAAAAAAATTATTACTCTAATTAAATAATTTATGAAAAATTCCTCAACTTCAAAATCTGCAACTCTCACATATAAATATTCTTAAGGCTAAAATACCTTCAACAAAGGCTTATAAATGGAAGAGTTACACTTAAAAAAATTTCAGACACAAAAACCTAATTCAAATAATTACTGGTAATAATTTTTAAATAAAAAATCTAATTCAAAAAATTACTACACTTAAATTTCAGCTTCAAATTTCATTCTAACTACAAAATTTATTACAAGAAATAAACAATTTGTAAATGATACAAATTATTAACAAATTTAACTTCAAACCAAATGAAATAATGCTTCTAAAAATTTGACTGAATAAAAATTCGTTCCTTAAAATGAATACAAAAAATCCTTACTTTATGGAATGAATAAACTTTAAACAAAAACAAACTTCAAAAAATTTATGTCTTTCTTTCTCTCTTCAAATCACTTTTTTTCTAGCTTTCTTTCTCTCTAGCTTATGCCTTTCTTTCTCTCTTCAAACCTATTTTTTCCTGGCTTTCTTTCTCGCTTCAGAGTGGCATTTGAAGTTATATCATCCTCCTATTTAAATGAAAACTACACAAGCCATTAAAGCATGCCCGTGAAGCCAATTTTCTCCAAAGTCTTCTGGCCATTTAACAGGCACATTGTATCCATGTGAACCTTGCACAGCTGCAATGCATGTGACCCAACTAGCCTGCAAATGGTTCAGCCCTACGTTCACGTGAAGCTACTATATCCATGTGAACCTACGTTCAGCCCTAGCCTACATGGTTCAGCCCTAGTCTACATGCAAAGTTATGAAACAGTGCCCTAGCCAGTGACCTGTCTCGCAGGAAGCAATGGCGGCATTAATGGCTCTCACAAGATGCAATGGCAGGACACCTGCATACGTGGAAGAGACAACAAGCTTCTCGCCAGTGGGAGCAGCGAGACAGCTTCCATGTCAGTTGTCTCGCCATTGACAATGGCGGCCCACCCTTCTCTCAGCCAGGTCAGCATGCTTCTCGCCATGGACAATGGCGGCACCCTTCACGTCACCAAGCTTCTCGCCATTGACAATGGCGGCACGCATTTCTCGCCACTACTGCTGGCGGCATCCATGGTAAAACAGACCCTGCTTGTAAATACTTTGAAAAGAGACCCTCTTTAGTAATTAGTTTATAAATGGACCCTTCTGTGGTAAATTTGCCATATTATTTGTTGTTCTGTTGTTCAGTAGTATGTATTATCCTTTTAGAATCAGAACTTGTTGCAGCAGTGTTGTTCAAATCCTCTCTGATTACATAACACTGAGGTAATGCTTCCCTGTTTGAGCCATGTATTTTGTATTTTGTCAGTGATATTGTATGAGCGAACACCATAATTTTTTCTCAATAAAACACCAAATATGTTATATAATTGTATGCTACAATGTAGGATATTCTTCTAAAGTGAAAAAAAAAGATTAATAATTATAATATATATATATATATATATATATATATATATATATATATATATATATATATATATATATATATATATATATATATATATTGTGATGCAATCCTACTCCGTAAGGGCATTGGGTAGAAGACTCCAAGTAGATTGGGCTAGAGATCCAAGGGAAGGCCCTAGGGTTCTCATGAGCCTTAGGGTAGATTTCGAGCCCATGGGCTAAGTATGAACCCGCTTATCTTTGTAAATATTAGAATAGGTTTTTCCTTCGTCTGGGCCTTGTATTTTGGTCATTCTAGTAGTATAGGGGTTTAGCCTTGTATTTCGGGGCATTTTGAGTAGTCTTTGTAGTAAGGACCTTTTTTTTTGTATTTTCATATTTTTTGTCATGGGGGTGAGCTTAGCTATTATAGGGGGTGTGTAGCTAAGTTCTAGCTTCTCATCTCAAGGAGGTGAGCTTAGCTATTAGATAGGTATGTGTAGCTAAGCTCTAGCTTCTTTAGGAATCTTCTTAAGGAAGCTTCTCAAGGAGGTGAGCTTAGTTATGAGAGGGGTGTGTGTAGCTAAGCTCTAGCTTCTCAAGGAAGTTTTCTCAAAGAAGCTTCTCAAGGAAGTTTTCTCAAGAAAGCTTCTCAAGGAAGCTACCTAGTCTATAAATAGAAGCATGTGTAACACTTGTTGTAACTTTGATGAATGAGAGTCTTGTGAGACATACTTCAAAGTTCCACTTCTCTCCCTCTTTTATTCCTTCAATTTCGTGCTCCCCCCTCTCTCTTTCTCTCCCTCTTTCTTTTCCTCCATTGAAGCATCCTTCCAAGCTTCTTATCCAAGGCTCATCTTGGTGGTGAAGCTCTTTTTTTCATGGCTTATTCCTTAATGGATGGCGCCTCCTCTCACCTCTTCTCCTTTGTCTTCCGCTGCATTTCCATGGTGGAAAATCACCATTAAAGGACCTCATTGAAGCTCAAAGATCCAGCCTCCATAGAAGCCCCACAAGCAAGCTTCCATCAAGTGGTAATCAGAGCACAAGAGCTTCAAGTAGGTGCTCCTTAAACCTCCATTAATTTTTTTTCTTTACCTTCTCTTCCATTGTTGTTTCTTCATTTTTCTCCATGTATCTCCTCACATGTCTTGTTCTAAATGTTGTTAACATGATTCTTTAGAGTTTCCACCGATTAAACTTGCTATAGAAGTTAGATTTGATTTTCTATGGTTCAAATTTCTTGTTCTTGTTCTTGAACCATGAATTGTGTTGAGTTTAGGTTCCTTTGAGTTTTGTCTTGTTATTTTTTGTGGCTGAAACCTAAACCATAAAATTCTTACAAAAATATTAAAGTAGAAGAAAACCTCATAAATCTAGAGTGACTTGTTCACCTATTGTAGTTTTGTCATAGAAGTCATGTCTAGTCATGAAACTTGTCACATAAGATTTCTTATGTTGTGCTGAATTTTATTTTCTTGTTTCTTTGTCTAACTCATTTGTTCATTGTTAGTGCTTAGCTCTACTGAGTTTTAAAAGATTGGCTAAGATTTTGTTAAAACATAAGCACTTAGACAATGAAGGAAAGCTGGAGTTGCTGCACATGATGTCCAACGTTATGTCAAGGAATCAGATCGGGCTGCACAATGCACAAGGCAAGATGAAATGTCAAATGAAGAATTGAAGCTGCAGGATTCACGATGTCGGATACAATGTCCAGGACATCCTGCCCGAAAATACTGGAGTTGTTGCACAATGCACAATGCAGGATCCACGATGTCGGATACAATGTCCAGGACATCCTGCCCGAAAATACTGGAGTTGCTGCACAATGCACAATGCAGGATCCACGATGTCGGATACAATGTCCAGGACATCCTGCCCGAAAATACTGGACACATAAATCTGTTATATCTTTAACAGATTATTGTGCAGTTAGCAGCAGATAAGATGATCTATCTTTAGGAACGAATTAAAAGATAATTAAAGTTCGAATTACAAACTAGAAGAGTTCGTTCAGGTAATAAAGATTAAAGATAAAAACTAAAAGATCAAACTGTATCTTTTAGATCTTTAAGTGCAGATTTTTTCAGAAGAATGATAGATCTCATCCAGCACAAGTTGTTGCAGCCCAGATACGCACACTGCTATATAAACATGAAGGCTGCACGAGTTTTCCACCAAGTCCGGGATTGAAGAGTTATTTTGTGAGTTTTGGGACTTGAGTGTTTTGTGAGCCACCTTGATGTTATCCTAACATCAAGTGTTGGACCTGAGTGTGTAGAGTTGATCTCTATAGTTTGTGTAGAGTTGATCTCTATTGTTCAGAGAGCAATCTCTGGTGTGTCTTTGATTTATTTGTAAACACGGGAGTGTGATTGAGAGGGAGTGAGAGGGGTTCTCATATCTAAGAGTGGCTCTTAGGTAGAGGTTGCACGGGTAGTGGTTAGGTGAGAAGGTTGTAAACAGTGGCTGTTAGATCTTCGAACTAACACTATTTTAGTGGATTTCCTCCCTGGCTTGGTAGCCCCCAGATGTAGGTGAGGTTGCACCGAACTGGGTTAACAATTCTCTTGTGTTATTTACTTGTTTAATCTGTTCATACAGTCAAATACAATCTGCATGTTCTGAAGCGTGATGTCGTGACATCCGGTACGACATCTGTCCCCAGTATCAGAATTTCAATTGGTATCAGAGCAGGCACTCGAAATCACTGAGTGAGATCTAGGGAGATAAATTCTGATGAACATGGAGAAAGAAGGAGGACCAGTGAACAGACCACCAATTCTGGATGGAACCAACTATGAATACTGGAAAGCAAGGATGGTGGCCTTCCTCAAATCACTGGATAGCAGAACCTGGAAAGCTGTCATCAAAGGCTGGGAACATCCCAAGATGCTGGACACAGAAGGAAAGCCCACAAATGAATTGAAGCCAGAAGAAGACTGGACAAAAGAAGAAGACGAATTGGCACTTGGAAACTCCAAAGCCTTGAATGCTCTATTCAATGGAGTTGACAAGAATATCTTCAGACTGATCAACACATGCACAGTGGCCAAGGATGCATGGGAGATCCTGAAAACCACTCATGAAGGAACCTCCAAAGTGAAGATGTCCAGATTGCAACTATTGGCTACAAAATTCGAAAATCTGAAGATGAAGGAGGAAGAGTGTATTCATGACTTCCACATGAACATTCTTGAAATTGCCAATGCTTGCACTGCCTTGGGAGAAAGGATGACAGATGAAAAGCTGGTGAGAAAGATCCTCAGATCCTTGCCTAAGAGATTTGACATGAAAGTCACTGCAATAGAGGAGGCCCAAGACATTTGCAACATGAGAGTAGATGAACTCATTGGTTCCCTTCAAACCTTTGAGCTAGGACTCTCGGATAGAACTGAAAAGAAGAGCAAGAACCTGGCGTTCGTGTCCAATGATGAAGGAGAAGAAGATGAGTATGACCTGGATACTGATGAAGGTCTGACTAATGCAGTTGTGCTCCTTGGAAAACAGTTCAACAAAGTGCTGAACAGAATGGACAGGAGGCAGAAACCACATGTCCGGAACATCCCTTTCGACATCAGGAAAGGTAGTGAATACCAGAAAAAGTCAGATGAAAAGCCCAGTCACAGCAAAGGAGTTCAATGCCATGGGTGTGAAGGCTATGGACACATCAAAGCTGAATGTCCCACTCATCTCAAAAAGCAGAGGAAAGGACTTTCTGTATGTCGGTCTGATGATACAGAGAGTGAACAAGAAAGTGATTCTGACAGAGATGTGAATGCACTCACTGGAAGATTTGAATCTGCTGAAGATTCAAGTGATACAGATAGTGAAATCACTTTTGATGAGCTTGCTATATCCTATAGAGAACTATGCATCAAAAGTGAGAAGATCCTTCAGCAAGAAGCACAACTAAAGAAGGTCATTGCAAATCTGGAGGCTGAGAAGGAGGCACATGAAGAGGAGATCTCTGAGCTTAAAGGAGAAGTTGGTTTTCTGAACTCTAAACTGGAAAACATGACCAAATCAATAAAGATGCTGAATAAAGGCTCAGATGTGCTTGATGAGGTGCTACAGCTTGGGAAGAATGTTGGAAACCAGAGAGGACTTGGGTTTAATCATAAATCTGCTGGCAGAATAACCATGACAGGATTTGTTCCTGCCAAAAACAGCACTGGAGCCACGATGTCACAACATCGGTCTCGACATCATGGAACGCAGCAGAAAAAGAGCAAAAGAAAGAAGTGGAGGTGTCACTACTGTGGCAAGTATGGTCACATAAAGCCCTTTTGCTATCATCTACATGGCCATCCACATCATGGAACTCAAAGCAGCAACAGCGGAAGGAAGATGATGTGGGTTCCAAAACACAAGACTGTTAGTCTTGTTGTTCATACTTCACTTAGAGCATCAGCTAAGGAAGATTGGTACCTAGATAGCGGCTGTTCCAGACACATGACAGGAGTCAAAGAATTCCTGGTGAACATTGAACCTTGCTCCACTAGCTATGTGACATTTGGAGATGGCTCTAAAGGAAAGATCACTGGAATGGGAAAGCTAGTCCATGATGGACTTCCTAGTCTGGACAAAGTACTGCTGGTGAAGGGACTGACTGCAAACTTGATCAGCATCAGTCAGCTGTGTGATGAAGGATTCAATGTAAACTTCACAAAGTCAGAATGCTTGGTGACAAATGAGAAGAGTGAAGTTCTAATGAAGGGCAGCAGATCAAAGGACAACTGTTACCTATGGATACCTCAAGAATCCAGTTACTCCTCCACATGTCTATTCTCCAAAGAAGATGAAGTCAAAATATGGCATCAAAGATTTGGACATCTGCACATAAGAGGTATGAAGAAAATCATTGACAAAGGTGCTGTTAGAGGCATTCCCAATCTGAAAATAGAAGAAGGCAGAATCTGTGGTGAATGTCAGATTGGAAAGCAAGTCAAGATGTCCCACCAGAAGCTTCAACATCAGACCACTTCCAGGGTGCTGGAACTACTTCACATGGACTTGATGGGGCCTATGCAAGTTGAAAGCCTTGGAGGAAAAAGGTATGCCTATGTTGTTGTGGATGATTTCTCCAGATTTACCTGGGTCAACTTTATCAGAGAGAAATCAGACACCTTTGAAGTATTCAAGGAGTTGAGTCTAAGACTTCAAAGAGAAAAAGACTGTGTCATCAAGAGAATCAGGAGTGACCATGGCAAAGAGTTTGAAAACAGCAGGTTTACTGAATTCTGCACATCTGAAGGCATCACTCATGAGTTCTCTGCAGCCATTACACCACAACAAAATGGCATAGTTGAAAGGAAAAACAGGACTTTGCAAGAAGCTGCTAGGGTCATGCTTCATGCCAAAGAACTTCCCTATAATCTCTGGGCTGAAGCCATGAACACAGCATGCTACATCCACAACAGAGTCACACTTAGAAGAGGGACTCCAACCACACTATATGAAATCTGGAAAGGGAGGAAGCCAACTGTCAAGCACTTCCACATCTTTGGAAGTCCATGTTACATTTTGGCAGATAGAGAGCAAAGGAGAAAGATGGATCCCAAGAGTGATGCAGGAATATTCTTAGGATACTCTACAAACAGCAGAGCGTATAGAGTATTCAATTCCAGAACCAGAACTGTGATGGAATCCATCAATGTGGTTGTTGATGATCTAACTCCAGCAAGAAAGAAGGATGTCGAAGAAGATGTCAGAACATCGGGAGACAATGTAGCAGATACAGCTAAAAGTGCAGAAAATGCAGAAAACTCTGATTCTGCTACAGATGAACCAAACATCAATCAACCTGACAAGAGACCCTCCATTAGAATCCAGAAGATGCACCCCAAGGAGCTGATTATAGGAGATCCAAACAGAGGGGTCACCACAAGATCAAGGGAGATTGAGATTGTCTCCAATTCATGTTTTGTCTCCAAAATTGAGCCCAAGAATGTGAAAGAGGCACTGACTGATGAGTTCTGGATCAATGCTATGCAAGAAGAATTGGAGCAATTCAAAAGGAATGAAGTTTGGGAGCTAGTTCCTAGACCCGAGGGAACTAATGTGATTGGCACCAAGTGGATCTTCAAGAACAAAACCAATGAAGAAGGTGTTATAACCAGAAACAAGGCCAGACTTGTTGCTCAAGGCTACACTCAGATTGAAGGTGTAGACTTTGATGAAACTTTCGCTCCTGTTGCTAGACTTGAGTCCATCAGATTGTGTTTGGAGGGATGTCGAATGAGATGCTTCGACATTTTGTCCAACAGATGCAATCTGAATTTGAGATGAGTCTTGTTGGAGAGCTGACTTATTTTCTGGGACTCCAAGTGAAGCAGATGGAAGACACCATATTCCTCTCACAAAGCAAGTATGCAAAGAACATTGTCAAGAAGTTTGGGATGGAAAATGCCAGCCATAAAAGAACACCTGCACCTACTCACTTGAAGCTGTCAAAGGATGAAGCTGGCACCAGTGTTGATCAAAGTCTGTACAGAAGCATGATTGGGAGCTTACTATATTTAACAGCTAGCAGACCTGACATCACCTATGCAGTAGGTGTTTGTGCAAGATATCAAGCCAACCCTAAGATGAGTCACTTGAATCAAGTAAAGAGAATTCTGAAATATGTAAATGGCACCAGTGACTATGGGATTATGTACTGTCATTGTTCAGATTCAATGCTGGTTGGGTATTGTGATGCTGATTGGGCTGGAAGTGCAGATGACAGAAAAAGCACTTCTGGTGGATGCTTCTATCTGGGCAACAATCTTATTTCATGGTTCAGCAAGAAGCAGAACTGTGTGTCCCTATCTACTGCAGAAGCAGAGTATATTGCAGCAGGAAGCAGCTGTTCACAACTAGTTTGGATGAAGCAGATGCTCAAGGAGTACAATGTCGAACAAGATGTCATGACATTGTACTGTGACAACATGAGTGCTATTAATATTTCTAAAAATCCTGTTCAACACAGCAGAACCAAGCACATTGACATTAGACATCACTATATTAGAGAGCTTGTTGATGATAAAGTTATCACACTGGAGCATGTTGACACTGAGGAACAAATAGCAGATATTTTCACAAAGGCAAGCTGGGCATTTGTGTGCTAGAGGATTTATAGCAATTACTGTTATTTGAACGTGCTCAAACGTTAATAGCGCGTTCTCTACTGGGCCAAGACAAATTCGACCGTTGCTTCACACGTCCCTTTACATTCCTCATTCAAACTTATATTGTCGTGGTAATCCCGTCTTCAGCATTTCCCAATAGCTCTCAGAAATTTACGAAAACATTCCAAAGGCTCTGCTTCTCCATGGCTACCTCACCAAAAGAAACTTCAGCTTCTGGTTCACCCTCTGTACCATCATCTCCGCACCAGGAACAACCTGAATTCAACATCCAACCCATACAAATAATTCCTGGTTCAGCCCCTGTTCCTGAAAAACTGGTCCCCAAACGACAACAGGGAGTGAAGATTTCTGAAAACCCTAGCCTTGCAACAAGTCCTAGGGAAGTAGACACAGAGATGGACAAGAAGATCCGCAGTATTGTGAGTAGTATTCTGAAAAATGCTTCTGTTCCTGATGCTGATGAAGATGTTCCAACATCTTCCACCCCAAATGTTTCTGTGCCTGATGCTGATAAAGATGTTCCAACATCTTCCACTCCAAATGCTGAAGTCCTCCCTTCACCCAGTGAAGAGGAATCAACAGAGGAAGAGGATCAAGCCACAGAGGAGACCCCTGCACCACGGGCACCAGAACCTACTCCAGGTGACCTCATTGACCTTGAAGAAGTAGAATCTGATGAGGAACCCATTGCCAACAAGTTGGCACCTGGCATTGCAGAAAGATTACAAAGCCGAAAGGGAAAAACCCCCATTAAGAGGTCTGGACGAATCAAAACTATGGCACAGAAGAAGAGCACTCCAATCACTCCTACCACATCCAGACGGAGCAAAGTTGCAATCCCTTCCAAGAAGAGGAAAGAAATTTCCTCATCTGATTCTGATGATGATGTCGAACTAGATGTTCCCGACATCAAGAGGGCCAAGACATCAGGGAAAAAGGTGCCTGGAAATGTCCCTGATGCACCATTGGACAACATCTCATTCCACTCCATTGGCAATGTTGAAAGGTGGAAATTTGTATATCAACGCAGACTTGCTGTTGAAAGAGAACTGGGAAGAGATGCCTTGGCTTGCAAGGAGATCATGGACCTCATCAAGGCTGCTGGACTACTGAAGACAGTCACCAAGTTGGGAGACTGTTATGAAAGCCTAGTCAGGGAATTCATTGTCAACATTCCCTCTGACATAACAAACAGAAAAGGTGATGATTATCAGAAAGTGTTTGTCAGAGGAAAGTGTGTTAGATTCTCCCCTGCTGTGATCAACAAATACCTGGGCAGACCAACTGAAGGAGTGGTGGATCTTGCTGTTTCTGAGCATCAAATTGCCAAGGAAATCACTGCCAAACAAGTCCAGCATTGGCCAAAGAAAGGGAAGCTTTCTGCAGGGAAGCTGAGTGTGAAGTATGCAATTCTGCATAGGATTGGCGCTGCAAACTGGGTACCCACCAATCATACTTCCACTGTTGCCACAGGTTTGGGTAAATTTCTGTATGCTGTTGGAACCAAGTCCAAATTTAATTTTGGAAACTATATTTTTGATCAAACTGTTAAGCATTCAGAATCCTTTGCTGTTAAATTACCCATTGCCTTCCCAACTGTATTGTGTGGCATTATGTTGAGTCAACATCCCAATATTTTAAACTACACTGACTCTGTGATGAAGAGAGAATCTCCTCTATCCCTGCATTACAAACTGTTTGAGGGGACACATGTCCCAGACATTGTCTCGACATCAGGGAAAGCTGCTGCTTCAGGTGCTGTGTCCAAGGATGCCTTGATTGCTGAACTCAAGGACACATGCAAGGTGCTGGAAGCAACCATCAAAGCCACCACAGAGAAGAAAATGGAGCTGGAACGCCTGATCAAAAGGCTCTCAGACAGTGGCATTGATGATGGAGAAGCAGCTGAGGAAGAAGAAGCAGCTGAGGAAGAAGAAGAAGCTGAGGAAGAAGAAGAAGCAGCTGAGGAAGAGGAAGATGCAGCAGAGGATACAGAATCAGATGATGATTCTGAAGCCACCCCATGATCATCAGACCTCTATTTTTGCTTTTCACTTTTACTGGCTATAGGGGCATGTCCCTTTGAACAATTGATTACTATTGGTCTGTAATATTTGCACCTTAAGTTCATGCATTCTACTTTTGTCAAATTCTGTCTAAAAAGGGGGAGTAATAATAGTTATGTATGCATGATTTTGAGTAGTAGGATACTATGTATGCAATAGTAGTATTATGCATGATTTATGATTGTGAGAAGTAGGATACGATGTATGCATGATTCATGATTTTGAGGGGGAGTTGTATGTATATGATTTTGAGGGGGAGACTGCTGCTGCTGATGATGACTGATGTAAGCTACTAGTAGCTGAGCATGGAGACAGGGGGAGCAGAAAGCTGATGTCACATGAGATGTCTTGACATCCTGGAAAAGACTAGTAGCTGATAGAAGATGCTGCAGTGAACTGCTTCACAGCAGTAGGAGCATGAAGACAGGGGGAGCAGAAAGCTGATGTCACGTGAGATGTCTTGACATCCTGGAAACGACTTGCAACTTGCAGAATTTTGCTGTTACCACTACAGATACCGCTGTGCTTGATTACTCTGATAATGAAAGTTGCTGATCCCACTTGCATAACTGCTCGTACCTGCTCAGGAAGTGTCTAAGTATGTTTTAGACAAAATTTGCCAAAGGGGGAGATTGTTAGTGCTTAGCTCTACTGAGTTTTAAAAGATTGGCTAAGATTTTGTTAAAACATAAGCACTTAGACAATGAAGGAAAGCTGGAGTTGCTGCACATGATGTCCAACGTTATGTCAAGGAATCAGATCGGGCTGCACAATGCACAAGGCAAGATGAAATGTCAAATGAAGAATTGAAGCTGCAGGATTCACGATGTCGGATACAATGTCCAGGACATCCTGCCCGAAAATACTAGAGTTGCTGCACAATGCACAATGCAGGATCCACGATGTCGGATACAATGTCCAGGACATCCTGCCCGAAAATACTGGAGTTGCTGCACAATGCACAATGCAGGATCCACGATGTCGGATACAATGTCCAGGACATCCTGCCCGAAAATACTGGACACATAAATCTGTTATATCTTTAACAGATTATTGTGCAGTTAGCAGCAGATAAGATGATCTATCTTTAGGAACGAATTAAAAGATAATTAAAGTTCGAATTACAAACTAGAAGAGTTCGTTCAGGTAATAAAGATTAAAGATAAAAACTAAAAGATCAAACTGTATCTTTTAGATCTTTAAGTGCAGATTTTTTCAGAAGAATGATAGATCTCATCCAGCACAAGTTGTTGCAGCCCAGATACGCACACTGCTATATAAACATGAAGGCTGCACGAGTTTTCCACCAAGTCCGGGATTGAAGAGTTATTTTGTGAGTTTTGGGACTTGAGTGTTTTGTGAGCCACCTTGATGTTATCCTAACATCAAGTGTTGGACCTGAGTGTGTAGAGTTGATCTCTATAGTTTGTGTAGAGTTGATCTCTATTGTTCAGAGAGCAATCTCTGGTGTGTCTTTGATTTATTTGTAAACACGGGAGTGTGATTGAGAGGGAGTGAGAGGGGTTCTCATATCTAAGAGTGGCTCTTAGGTAGAGGTTGCACGGGTAGTGGTTAGGTGAGAAGGTTGTAAACAGTGGCTGTTAGATCTTCGAACTAACACTATTTTAGTGGATTTCCTCCCTGGCTTGGTAGCCCCCAGATGTAGGTGAGGTTGCACCGAACTGGGTTAACAATTCTCTTGTGTTATTTACTTGTTTAATCTGTTCATACAGTCAAATACAATCTGCATGTTCTGAAGCGTGATGTCGTGACATCCGGTACGACATCTGTCCCCAGTATCAGAATTTCATTCATGAGTGTATGAAATTCTTTTAGCCTATTATTTTTGCTAGAAAACTTTGATATAAGGGAAACTTAAGGCTAACCCTAAGTTTTAATACCCAAAAAACTCATTTTAACCTTTTCTTGAACTTTTAGGTTTCTTTATGATTGTGTCTATTGTGAATTTGAGTTTTGGTGATTGAATTGCTGGCTGAAATGTTGATCCTAAGTGAATATTGAACTCCGAAAACTGTGGTAAACAATCCTAGTGAGTTCAACATACATAGGAAGGTTGAAAGTAAGCCCAAGGCAATCAATATACCATGCTTAAAGAAACAAATCGCTGGTGCTGGCAGCTTGGGCATACAAACTTGTAAAAATTACTGAGAATTGGTTACTTCGAATTTTGAGCTGAAATTTTTACTGAATTTTCTAGACATCTGGAAAAAAGTTATAAAAAAAGAAACAAGTGATTTGGATAAAAGGAAAAAATACTAAAAATCACACAAGTTGGCAGGAAAATCAGTATCCAGAAAAAAACGGGTGAAAGGGAAGTGTGCTTGTTGTTTTGGCTCAAAATTTATTCTATAATTGGAAATTTCAATTCAAAATTAGTGTGAAGACAAGTGCCAAAGCTAGAGTTTTGTTGAGTCTTTTTTTTTTCAGTTTTTTTTACTCTACTCTAGAGCCATTCTAAGTTTCTCTTTGAGTCCTAGCTTGCTTCTATGTCCTTTTCATTGCTTTAATTGTTGAATAATCCTTGAAAAATTGTCTTGTTAAAACTCCATTGGTTTAGCTTTCATTTTATTTTTTTTGGTCTTTGGTTATTGCTTGTCTCTTTGTTTCCTTGTTTGTGGGTTGCCATATAGGAATTGGAAGGAGGATTGGTGCCATCCCTTGAAGAATTTGAGTCCAGAAGTAAGGGGCCAACCACCTTAAGAGCTATTGGACTAAGAAGCACTCCAAATTGAGTGAATCACCAAAGAGAGAACAACCACCAAAATTGAGGACCGTTTTGTAATTTTGTAATTTGCAATTTACTTACCTTCATTGCTTTCAAGTTTTTGTAACAAAAAGGCCTTTCATTGGAAGTGTGTTGGGAGCCTCCAATAGGTTACCAAACTTCCATTTGTGTGTAATAATTTTAGGCAATTTTTACTTAGGATAGTGAGTGTTTTGTTGGGAACCTTGAATGTGGTCATCCAAACACTCTTAGGATTCACCTAGTTTACATTTCTTGCTTACTTTCATAGCTTATTTCTTTTACCTTCCATTGTCAAACCGCCTAGATAGCTTGCATTTTACCAATTAGTTTTTTTACCTTATCTTTCACACCTCTTTTAGTGTTTATTTGGCTAGTTTCAACCATAGTTTCTTTTACCTTTTGTTTTCAAACCTCCAACAAGAAAGAACCACAACTTAGGAACCAACATGAGTCATCATTCATCTAGTGTTAATGGCAAGGGTACTAGTCATAAAGACCCTTTATCTAGAATCTTAGATGAGTTGAGTTCCCTCAAGTTATGGAAAGAAAAACAAGAGAGAAAAGAAAAAGGAAAAAAAAGAGTGGAAGAAATAAGTCAAGATGAAAGAAAGAAAATAAGAGAGGAAGAAAGAAGAAAAATAATGAAAGAAATGAAAAGAGAAAAACATGCCTACTATAGTAGTCATAACTCTTGCAAAAGCCTAAGTGAAGAACTTCGTGACTATTACGAAGGAAGGCATAGGTCACATCTTAGACCTCACTCCCATAGAAGAGAAAAGGAAAGAAAGCCTCAATAGGCTAACATTAAACTCTCATACTTCCATGGGAAGGACAATGTAGAGGCTAACTTAGATTGGGAAATAAGGGTAGAGCAACAACTTAAAAAGAAGTCTACTTCAAAATCTTATGGCTCTCACTCTTATCCAAAGAAAGACCAAGGTCAAGACATCTTAGGGGTGACACCTTCTAAGCCCAAAGATGATAAGGGGAAGACAATAGAAAAGCAAGCCCCTAAGGCTAGTATGCAAGAGAAAACTAGCTCTATAAAGTGCTTTAAATGTCTTGGAAGAGGACACATTACTTCTCAATGCCCCACCACAAAAACCATGATTATGAAGGGCCAAGACATTTATAGTAGCCAAGATGAGGCTACTACTTCACCTTCCTCTAGTGAAAGTGAAAAAGCAAAAGGGGAAGAATCTAGTGAAGAAATCTACCCCCAAGAAGAAGGACAACCATTAGTGGTTAAAGAGAAGTGTAAGGAGGTAAGTGTCTCCTCCAAGAGTTTAGCTAAGAAGGAAACTCATTTTACAATAAAGACAAACATTAAAGAAACTTTCCCTCTTAGACAACCTCCACATTTTCTCTTTTGTAAAAAGGCACTTGCTAGCATTGCCACACCTCTTGGGCTTGAGTTTATTCCTCAAGTAAAGAAGTTGTTGGATGAGGGTTTGGTTCGCAAGAGCTTAAATCCTTGTGCTTTGTTGGTGCCCAAAATAGGTATTATTAGGCACCAAGTCCCTAAAATAGGTGGTATGATGAATGTTTTGAGTGGTGCAACCCTCTTTTGTAAAATCACTCATACACCTAACATCTTCATGGTGTGTGTACATAGGGACCCATTAGGTAGGTTTGTTCTTATTTTTAGTTTCAATACAAACTTAGGTACTCATATGGGATACCTTAGGTTTGTCAAACTTTTTGGTAGGAATAATCAATATGAAAATACAGAAAAAGGTATGTTTTATGGCGTTACTTTTCTTAATTTGTCAAATAGTGATCAAGGGGTTCCCATGAACCCTAAGAGAATAAAGGTCATTCCTGAGTGGCCCACTCCACCAAGTATAAGAAAAATTTGGGGCTTCCATGACTTAACAAACTTTTACAAAAGGTTTGTCCCATATTTTTCTATACTTGTAGCACCACTTATTGAGTTGGTGAGAAACCATGTTCCTTCATGGGAAGATGCCCAGGAAATGGGTTTTTAGACCTTACCTTACTTCAACATACCAAACACCACTAATACATATGTTTTTGTTCTTTTTACAGGTGTTGAGGGAAGGAGCCCAGAGTATGAAGAACCTCGGGATTTGAGGTCAAATCCTTTCCAAGGTGGAGGGAATGATGCAATCCTACTCCGTAAGGGCATTGGGTAGAAGACTCCAAGTAGATTGGGCTAGAGATCCAAGGGAAGGCCCTAGGGTTCTCATGAGCCTTAGGGTAGATTTCGAGCCCATGGGCTAAGTATGAGCCCGCTTATCTTTGTAAATATTAGAATAGGTTTTTCCTTCGTCTGGGCCTTGTATTTTGGTCATTCTAGTAGTATAGGGTTTTAGCCTTGTATTTCGGGGCATTTTGAGTAGTCTTTGTAGTAAGGACTTTTTTTTTGTATTTTCATATTTTTTGTCATGGGGGTGAGCTTAGCTATTATAGGGGGTGTGTAGCTAAGTTCTAGCTTCTCATCTCAAGGAGGTGAGCTTAGCTATTAGAGAGGTATGTGTAGCTAAGCTCTAGCTTCTTTAGGAATCTTCTTAAGGAAGCTTCTCAAGGAGGTGAGCTTAGTTATGAGAGGGGTGTGTGTAGCTAAGCTCTAGCTTCTCAAGGAAGTTTTCTCAAAGAAGCTTCTCAAGGAAGTTTTCTCAAGAAAGCTTCTCAAGGAAGCTACCTAGTCTATAAATAGAAGCATGTGTAACACTTGTTGTAACTTTGATGAATGAGAGTCTTGTGAGACATACTTCAAAGTTCCACTTCTCTCCCTCTTTTATTCCTTCAATTTCGTGCTCCCCCCTCTCTCTTTCTCTCCCTCTTTCTTTTCCTCCATTGAAGCATCCTTCCAAGCTTCTTATCCAAGGCTCATCTTGGTGGTGAAGCTCTTTTTTTCATGGCTTATTCCTTAATGGATGGCGCCTCCTCTCACCTCTTCTCCTTTGTCTTCCGCTGCATTTCCATGGTGGAAAATCACCATTAAAGGACCTCATTGAAGCTCAAAGATCCAGCCTCCATAGAAGCCCCACAAGCAAGCTTCCATCATATTGATTACAACATTAATCCTTATAGTTTTAGCTAGAAATTATTATTACATTTTACGAATTATAGGGAGAAAAATCCTCTTGGTTAACTTTTTGGATTGATTCTATCTAAAAATTGATTTAAAAATTTATTTTTTTGATTTTTTTTATTGAATTAGAAAGTTAACTTTTTAAATCATTCACTTACAAAACTTATCTAAAAAGTATTATTTTCTATGTTGCATAGGTATTGTAACATCCTATTTTTCGTAGACTAATTTAAAAAGAATTGTATTTATAAATAAATAATTTTTTAGAAAAATAATAAGGTTTTTATAATTAAATAAATAAGAAGAAATAACTTTATTAATTAAAATAATGATTTTAGAGAAAATAAAGAGGATATTTTCTTTATTCATTTGATAGGGAATAAAATATAATTTGTTTTTATAAAATAATAAAAATAAATAAATAGAGTAAATAATAAGTTATAAATACCCTAGGTATAAGTAGAGTCGTGTTATGTCAGTTTTCACTCTGGCGATGCCTCTTCTTCTTCTCATTTTCGTTTTTCCCCATTTTCCTCCCAAAACTCTTTCTTTTCTCACATACCACCAAACCCGTCTTAGAAAAATGATGATCTTGGACTCATTTACCGTTAGATCGCCGTGAAATTTAAGCACTAGGTTCGCAACCCAATTCCAAGCATTCTCACCGTTGTAAATTTTGAAACCATGTCGAAGCCAAGAGAAATACACTTCACATCGTAGCCTTTTCTTTTCCCACAAAAACCCAAAACTGTCTTGGTAAAACTATGATCTCGGATTCGTTGACCATTGGATTGTCGTAAAATTTTAATATGTAGTTCGTGATTCAATTCTACACAGCTTCACCATTGGTATTTTCGAGATAATATCTATGGAGAGCGAAAACAGAATCGCACAAAGACAGTATAAAATGGAGGCTTCAATCCCTTATTCTTCTCTCTAACGTTTGGGAACCCTATCAGAGCAATCAGACGAAAAAAATTCAGGAATATCAGGAAATTGCTAGAGATACCGCTATCGTTGCCAGAAAACACATGAGTACGCTTAGAGATAAGGGATGAGTTTATCACAATTGGGGTTAGAATGAACATATGTAGGGATCCTTGAGGATTAAATTGAGATTTATTTTGAGATGTTTATTGAATTAAAAATTTTCCTTTATGATTATAAATACAATATTATTGTGTTCTACGTACCAATTGATGTTATGATGAGAATTGATTGATAAATTTGAGTGCTCTTAATGTTCTTGTGTTTTGACCCATGATTTTGATATAATTGTAATAAACTATTTGAGGGGTGATCCTTTAGGGGTGACGAGTATTGTGATGGGATCCACTGTGGGAACCCGACGAGTTAAAATGATTTTGAAAACAATTGAGTAATCATGTGTATCACATAGTTCATAGGTAAAGTGTATATGATTCATAGGGTGTGATAACGCGTTAAATTGAGATTATACCATTGTGATTGAGATCGAGTGTATGTGATAAATTGAGTATGTATGTGGTTGAGATATATATGTGCATTGAGATGTTGTGTGCATTGAGTTGTGAACTATGAATTGTACAATCGCACGACTATAAGACCCTTTAAGGGCGACGAGTTAATGCTAAGTCCCTTTAAGGGCGACGAGTTAATGTTAAGTCCCTTTAAGGGCGACGAGTTAATGCTAAGTCCCTTTAAGGGTGACGAGTTAATGTTAAGTCCCTTTAAGGGCGATGAGTTAATGCTAAGACCCTTTAAGGGTGATGAGATAAACTATTTTGAGAACAACTGAGGAGTCGTGTGTTTTGTACAGTTCATAGATAGAGTCTGTGTGCTAAAATGTTTTTTGGGTTGGACCTGAATTAGGAGGGAGAGGCCCTGACAGACTCTTCGGAATGTAGGCCTTGGGGGTCACTCGGTTTGAGTGCTCCTTTAAGCCTATGTTGATCTCATATAGTTAGAGCATTCTCGCAAAACATCGTGATTCTGACTGGTCTCCCTATGATCTTACCTAGTGAGAGTGACCTAACTTACTAGTGTGTGGTTTGTCTTGTTGTTAGTCTATTTTATTGCATGATGTGGTTTGTCTTGTCATGATCCTGACATTGGGATATAAGTTTCTATATTAATTGCATGATGTTAGTCTATTTTATTTTACCTCACTAATTTAACAAAACATTTTGTAAATTTTGACGGCCTTGTTTTGAGTCGAATATATTTATAATAAGTTTTATTTGGTAATAGTGAAGTGAATGTGAACCTTTTACCTATATGTATTTGTTTACCTATATATATATATATATAACAAAAAGTATTTTCCGTAGTAGTGATCTACCAACATGTATTGTGTCTCACTATAGCCTATATCTATGAATAAAACAAAAACTATACCTAAATTATGGATAATAATAATAATTTTAATACATTTAATATTATATAAAAATTGAATAATCATATTTTTTGGAAACTAACAATCATAAATAATTAAAATAATTTCATTAATAACGTCATAATTTAAATAAATTTATTACAAATACCTATTTATACAAAATAGTATTGTCATCCATTCATAACAAAAAAATCCTTAAGTTTCTACAAACATGAATTTAATATTTCATAACAAATAAATACTATATTATCATTCATCCATAACCAAAAAAAATATATTGGAATAAATACAAACATCAATATTTTTTTTAATAAGTTGAGGTGAAAGCATCAAGCAAGAATTGACAATCCCAACTAGGTTGGCACCCCCTACCCAAACTATCCCATGCCCCACCACATAAGTTTATTAAAGAATCGAATAAGAAAAAAGAATAAAACAATCATGGGGACTAAAGCCAACACTAAAAAAAATGATTTAGCAACTAAAGATGTCAGTCAATAAAATTGCAAGATCAATCACCAATTAATTTTGTCACTGATTTAGCAACCACAAAATCGGTATGCATTTCATCTAGGTGCGGGTGCAGTATCTTGGTCCTCGAAGAAACGACCAAAGAATTTTAGAAGTGATGCATCAGAAGCAAAATTCTTCCATAGAAATTTTTTGCGACAACAAGTATGCAATTGCCTGGAGCAAAATTTCAGTGTTCGTGGGTAGTCTAAGCACATTTATTCAATTCCACAAGATACATAACTGATAGTTGAGAAAGGAGTAGAGATTAATTATTACCCAATTAAATAGCAAGTGGCAGATATTTTCATGAAGCCGTTGAAGATCAAATCATTCTACAAGTTGAAAAAATTGCTCGGAATGACACATGCTTGATTTAAGGAGGCAATGTTGGTTAACTTTTATTTAAATTAAGCAGCAAATTTCTTATTATTGCACCCCCAATGCATGACAACACCATCTTTTAGGTGGTTGTAACATGATGTGCACCGTTTTGTTGCTAGCTCGGTGTTAAGTTTTGGTTCCTTGGTTATTACGTGACCATAAGTAGTAACTCTACGGTTTGTTTATTGCTATGTGGGAGGATTAGCAAACTACTACGTGCAATTAACTACCCTATCTCTTAAGTGTCACTTAGCATTGTATTTATTACATTATATTGCATGTAATATGCCTATAAAAAGGCCAAGGTTGTATGTTGAAAATATGAGTGAAAAGTCAAGTTTACTAGTTTGTGAAGTAAAGTAATGAGTGAATAGGCAATTTAGTCCCTGAGATTGTAACCACTTTGCATATTAGTCCCTGACTTAAATTTTAATTCATAATAGTCCCTAACTTTACCTCCGTTATGCAAATAAGTCCCTGCTGTTAAAATCTAATTTCCTCTGTTAGTCAAATGTCTATTTGGCAAACGTAAGCATCCCAATGTGGCAGGTTTGAGTCCAAGTCAGCAATATTATGTGGCAAGGCAAGGACTGAATTGAAAAATTAGGTTAAAAAGAAATCAAAAATGAAGTAAACCCATTTTCCCTTTCACTGTCTTACTGCTTGTAGGGTTTTTTAACTGTTTGCGGTTTGTTCTTCCCTCCCCTGCATTCTCGTGATTGAGGGTTCGCGCTTTTTGTCAGGTTGGTGGTTTCATTCATTTCGTTTGCATTGTTTTGGTGGTTTGATTTGGGGTTTTATATGTTCGAGGGGTTTCATTTGCATTGTCTTCGCGCTTCGTAGGGAGGTTTATGATCCTTTATTATTTTCGTTTATGATGCTTTGTTTTTATAGATGACAATGTTTTTGGTTTCTGATTGTGTCTTCGTGCTTTTTGGCAATGTCAATGTCTTCGCGCTTTTTGAGTAGGTTTTTTTATTTCCTAATATATGACAATGTTTGCGGTTTCTGATTGTGTAGAATGAATGACAATATAACTTTAGTATTGCACCATGGAGGAAGATTCACTCCACGTGCCAGTGATGGAAAGGTTGAATATATAGGCGGAGAATTTGACGTTTGGGAGGATATATCTACAGACTGCCTGAATGCATTTATCTTATATGATCTGGTGAAAGCTTGTAAGAAGTATAGCAATATAGGAGAATGTTTTTGGTTGATTGATAAGGACTTAGATTTTAATCATGGGTTCAGGAGTTGTACAGCTGATGGAGATATATTACACTTAGTTAGGGATGCTTTTGAAAATAAGAATGAGATAAATGTTTATTTTCATCATGAAGTAGATCCAATTTTAGAAGAAGTCCCACAGATGTTGTACTTGGAATGTGATCCAATTCGAAAAGCTGTTGAGAATGAAGATGATTTAGATGATGTACCTGTTGCTGGCCATGAGGAAGGTAAGTTTTAATTCATTTGTACTTGGTCCGACATGGTTACCATAATTAATTAATATGATTAATTTTTACTTGATCACCATTGATGCAGATGTTGGTGCTGGAGAGCAGAGAGATGCTGGTGAGCAGATGGATACTGGTGAGCAAAGGGATGGTGGTGAGCAAAGGGATACTAATGCTGGTGAGCAAAGAGATGGTAGTGAGGAGAGAGATACTGGTGGTGAAGAGAGAGATGTTGCTGATAGTGAGGAGGAAAAGGAAGTTGACAGTGATGAGACAGATGCTGAGTGGTTTATAAATTTCTCTTGTATGTTAAATGAAGTTGAAGCTGAAGTTGAGACAGATGTTTATCATTCAGAGGAGCTTAATATCCCCATTAGTAGTGATGATGAAGATGAGGATGTTGAAGTTTATCCTCAATATAGTCAAAGTAGTGGAGTTGGTGAACAAAAGTTGGAATTAGGGATGGAGTTTGGTACTCTAGATGAATTTAAATCTGCCTTGAGGGAGTATAGCATATTGATGGGCAGGGAGTTCAAGTGGAAGAAGAATGATAAACAGAGGGCTAGAGCAAAATGCAAGAAGGCATTTTGTGATTGGGAAATCTACTGTGCAAAGAATGAAGTTAGAAACTCTTTTCAGATAAAGACATTTAAGCATAACCATAATTGCTGCAGAGAAGTGAACAACAAACAAGCAAATAGACAGTGGGTGGTCAGTAAACTTGAGGGCAAACTCAGAATGCAGCCAACCCTTAAATGTGTTGAAGCTTTGGAATATTTCAAGCAAGAGTTTGGAGTGCACATTGAAGTTACAAAGATGTGGAGAGCCATGAAAGAAGCAAAGCAATTAGTGGAATGGAATGAGAGGAAACAATATGCCAAAGTATTTGATTATGCACATGAATTGTTGAGGAGCAATCCTGGATCAACAGTTAAGATCAACACAGTGCCAAGTCCAAAAGGTCCACCACAATTTCAGAGGCTATATATTTGTCTTGCTGGCTGTAAGAAGGGGTTTGTTGCTGGATGTAGACCATTCATAGGTCTAGATGGATGTTTCCTAAAGAGTGCATTTGGAGGAAACTTGCTCTCTGCTGTTGGGCTTGATGGCAATAACCACATCTATGTTATTGCTTATGTTGTTGTGGACATTGAGAACAAAGACAATTGGAAATGGTTTTTAACTTTGCTGCATGAAGATCTTGGGGATTACATACAGAATGGGTGGAATTTCATGTCAGACATGCAAAAGGTATGACATGGTGTGATTTGCAATTGTTATCATAAGTTAGGTATTTAATTGAAGTTAATGACATAAGTTAGGGACTAGTCCAGAAGTATTTACTACTTTGCTGCAATTTTTCAGGGACTTATTCCAGCTTTACAGGAAGTCATGTCTGGTGCACCTCATAGATTTGTTGTCTTGCATCTTTGGAAAATTTTTACAAAGCAATGGAAAAGCAAGGAACTTAAAGGAATTGTGTGGCAATGTGCAAAATCCACTACTGTTGCTGAGTTTGAAGGCCATATGGCCCATTTGAAGACAATCAACTGCCAGGCTTGGGAGTATTTGAATAAATGGCCCAAACAAGCATGGACAAAAGCCCACTTCAGTACAATACCCAAGGTGGACAATATATGCAACAACACTTGTGAGGTATTCAATTCCAGAATTCTGCAGTATAGATGCAAGCCTATTATCACAATGCTTGAAGAAATTAGAAGTTATATCATGAGAACCATGGCTGCCCGCAAGGTTAAACTTTCTGGAAAACCTGGACCATTATGTCCAGTGCAGTATAAAAGACTAGAAAAAGAATTTCATTTTGCTAATCAATGGACTCCCATTTGGTGTGGTGATAACATGGGCCTGAGATATGAGGTCCACATGTGGGGGAATAAGGTTGAGGTCAATTTAGGTGAATGGACATGCACTTGTGGAGTATGGCAACTAACAGGTTGTGTTCTTTATAGTTTTTTTTTCATTCCTAACCTACATGTGTGCTGATTTTACAACTTTGATGTAGGGATGCCATGTCGACATGCCATTGCAACAATAACTCACAAAGGAGGGAAGCCTGAGGACATGTGTCATGAGTGGCTGTCAATAGAAGCTTATAATAAGACATACCAACATTTTATTGAACCAGTCCAAGGACCACAATATTGGGCCCAGACACAGTATACACACCCTGTTCCACCACATAAAAGGGTCCAAAGAGGAAGGCCAAAGAAAAATAGAAAGAGATCTGTAGATGAGGACAATGTCACAGGACATAAGCTAAAGAGGAAATTGGCTAAGTTTACATGTGGAAGGTGTGGCCAAACCAATCATAACATTAGAAGCTATAAAAATATTGGAGTTACTGTTAGGCCAAAGAAATATGTTGCACCATCAACTTCAAATGAGGATGACCACCTATTATCTCAAGATGAACAAGCTTTGAATGAGGCTGAAGAAGTTGCTGCTCATGTTCAACAAGATCCGGTGGAGATTAATTTATCTCAGCCTCATTTGTCACAAGATAGTGACATGGAGTTGATGGTAAATATTTGTCACAACAAAGTAGTTTTATCTCAACCTAATTTGTTGCAGCACTCCATTTTTATATATTACAATTATTCATGTTTGGCATTTGCATGTAGGTCCCTGCAACTATTGTTCCACCAATAGCAAGGAATAAGCTAACCATAACAAGAGCCAAACAAAGGAAGGTTGCTGATAAAGATGATGTAGAAAACTGAAGAAGCATTTTTTGTTGCATTTTGAAGGTTGCTGAAGGTTGCTGAAGACCCATTTTTTGTTGCATTTTGAAGGTTGCTGAGTTTGAAGGTTGCTGATGAAGAAAACTGAAGAAGCATTTTTTGTTGCATTTTGATATTAGGATGTGTAGTTGTATATTTTGAAAGCTTCACTGGCATGTGAAATGATGTAAACATTATGGCCTACTGAACAATTGCTTCTAACTACCATGCTTTGGGATGTCAAATATTATGTGAAATTGATTTAATGTCATGTTTCTTCTCTTTCTTTTATAAATTATACACTGTGTTGGATTTGGAGTTGGAGTAGGACCACCTAGTTTAGTGCTACTTCAATAACTTCAAAAAGTTATATAACAACAAATTATATTTAATAAACTTCTCTTTCTTGTGCCATCACCTAATTCTCTTTCTTTTATTTCAAGTTGTCCCTTCGAAATGATATCATGTTTCTTCTCTTTCTTTTATAAATTATACACTGTGTTGGATTTGGAGTTGGAGTAGTACAATCCATCCCACTCCAAAAGCTTCTCTTTCACCAACAAATTATATTTAATTGAAATGGGTAATTGACAGTAGCAACAAAAGCTGCTATTACACTACAAAAGCTACTTCCTACTACAAATTCTTCAGCAAAACAACAATTGACAGTAGCAACAAAAGCTGCTATTACACTACAAAAGCTACTTCCTACTACAAATTCTTCAGCAAAACAACAATTACAATATCAAAAGCTGTTATTGCACATTTTACCTAAAATACATTCCCCCTAAAACTAACATTACAATTAAAAATGAAAAACCTAACAACACAATGTTTGTTAAATTTCTCATTTTCTTCTGCAAAGCTTCAATTTATAGCCTCAAATCAGCCACTACCATTGTTTCTCTTGAGACAGAAGACGAATTAGAAAGTTGGTTTTCTTCTTCAACCCATTGAAAAAATTGACAGTTATCTGGGTCTGTTTGGGGTAATGCACAAGTATAGAATAACTTTCCTGGGTTCCTCCTTGTTCTTGCAGTTCGAATAGCTGCATGTCTTCCATGGTGGCATTGCTGAATGAAACTACCAGAAAATGCACAACAACTGCCACTTGCAGACATGGACAAATCAAGTGAACAAGCAGCAGCGACTGAGCCTCAGAGTAGAAGAAGAAGAAGCAACTCAGCGTGGGAAGAAGAAGAAGAAGAAGAAGAAGAAGCAACCAACAGCTTCGTAAACCCTAATTTTTTTGGGGAAGAAGAAGCAACCTTGCGTGTGAGAGAGAATTTATAGATGCAGACCTCAGTGCCATGTTGGAAATCTACGTGGCACTGAATTGCCACCTATACACCTCACTAACGTCGTCACCTGAGAATTTAACGATAGGGACTATTTTGCAAAACTTATGTAAAGTTAAGGACTATTATGAATTAAAATTTAAGTCAAGGACTAATATGCAAAGTGGTTACAATCTCAGGGACTAAATTGTCTATTCACTCGTAAAGTAATTATCTCTTCCTGTGTTATGAAGTATTACGGATTGCTCTCCATTTCATGATGGCCACTCTTTGATTCTTTCTTCGTTGCACATCTCTCTTCTGCCGCCTTTTCTTATGTCGTCAGCTACACTGTCTCTGGTAGTAGTGAGGTGGAGCAAAACAGTACCAAGGGCATAATAGTTCATTTTGATTCATTATTTAGACTATGGGTGCACCAAGCAAAAATAGGGTGTGCTGGTGGACTAGACAGGAAAGTCCTCTGGTACCCTGGTCCCTTCTACATTCCAGGTAGAGTGACTGTAGGAGAGCACCAAGAGGCATAAGATTGTCCCCAACAGAGAGCTCTTGGGATGATTTCCAGACACCAAAACCAAGCAAGGACACTAATTCGTGTCTAGATTTTTAATTACTCAGGCCACTTTGAAAAAAATCAAGCAGACAATCTCCAACCTCATGCTAGCCACTCTAGAATTTTGAAAACAACAAGCAAGTACATCAAAATGGATAGTCTAACTAACAAAAAGGAATAAAAATGAGTAAAAAGTCTTTGGACAGAAAAATTTGAAGAAAGGGATAAAGCTTAGAAAAGAAAAGAGAACAAGGTATTTATAGAAGAGAAATGCAAGAATAAAGAGCCACAAAAAAGAAATTTGCACAAAGAATTGTGCTAGTTACAAAAACGAAAAGAAAATGTGGAAAAATGTTGACGGACACATCACGACAATAAATAATGTGGAAGTTAAAGAGATGAAAGGAGTGTGTGTTTTGAAGGAGTTTGGTGCGCATTTTCTAACAATAAAAATTGGCAACAAAACAACCAAAGTAGCAAACTCCAAAGGTTGGTAACCAACCAATAATGAATGGTAGAAAGTGAACTAGGAGTAAAGGTATGAATAGTTCTACCAAAGTTATCATTCACATGAACAAAATAAAAAAAGGATAAGTTAGAGATAAGGTACAAATGACGTTTCTACAAAATAAGTCAAAAAATACGACTAAAATAATGTACAAATATTTTTTATTTACTTCACGGTTGTTACATTTAAAGAAATAAGTGTTACAATAGCCACAAATCACAGTCTATCGAATGTTGGCAAAACTGGAACTATCAAAAACTACAAATCGCATAACAGAGAGGCCCAAACAAAGATCTTAATAGTCTACATGACCTTGAAAATCTCTTCTCACACCTATGCTAGATTCTGAAACCATCCAAATCATTGAAAATCGCAATATATGGAGCTCCCCTACCCTGATCGGTCATCACTGCCTTAAACCGACCTATGACACATATACTGTGTCAAATAACCAAAGAAAGCCAAAGTAAGAACCAGCGAATGCCAATCAACTCTGATAAGGGGAATTCATTAGTAGGAGGACACAGGTGTGGATTATGGTGTCATGCCGCCATAATAGCAACACCTTCCAAGAAAGGCTTCCTCAACACAAAATCTACATTGTCGAGACAAATCGACGACAAGATGATTCTATCGTGAAAGGCTTCCAAAGACATGCTATAAAAAGCATAATGAACCAACCCAACACAAATCTTATAGTGTCCAAGACTGATGGCAAAATGGACAAGTCTAGCAAAAGAGACAAACACAAAAATGTGATGTTTTCCCAACACAAAGAGGAAGCAGAGAATAAAAGAGGACAGTTGATTCAACATCATCATTAGTCACCAAAATACCCTCAATGTTAAAGCAATAGAGCATAGAAAGTTCAAGGTATTTTGGATGACTAATGAAGATAGCAAAACAAAGGAAGAGTTAAAGAAGAAGCAAAAATAAAACAAGGAATTTGTAGGCATACAAGATGCCAGATACAACCAATCAAAAAAATAAGCATTAATTGTGGAAGATAAATACAAAATCTATTTTGCATAAGCAAAAATCTGGGAGCAATTCTCGAAAGGAAGGAAAGTTGGAAGTATTCAATGGAGTATGAAGTTAGTTACAACAAATCAACGTTCAGGAGAGTTGTGAAGGAATAAAAATTTAAAAGCAACATAAATGTCTTAAAGGAAGCTTAATGGTGCCAACAAGATTGTATGTAGAGGGAATCCATACGTCGATACCAAAGATGTTCAAAAACAACTTTCATACTTGTTAAGTCGACATTACCTCTCCAGGACAATATCAACTTGGGGACAACTATTCCGGAGTAAATATCAATTTTCACACTTGTTAAGTTGACATTGCCTCCTTGAGACAGGATCAACTCAGGGGGAACTATTTTAGGATAAATATAAACTTTCCACTTATTAAGATAACATTACCTCTCTAAGACAATATCGACCCAGAAACAACTTTTTCGGGGTGAATATCAATTTTCAAACTTGTTAAGTCGGCATCACCTATCTAAGACAATATCAACTCAGGGCAACTATTTTGAAGTAAATATCAACTTTACACATCATGGGCACATGGCACAAAACATAGACACATGAAGACCGACTTAAGGATTACAAGCCGACTATAGGATCAAGAAACCAACTTAAATAAGAAATGCCCTAGTGGCAAGTTGACTTTAGGCACATTCAATGTAACCCTTATAATAGGATACTTAACGCAATTACTTGTATAAGCCACATGGATGGTAACGCCCCATGGCATACATTATAAATAGGTATCCTATTGTTGCATTTGAGGACAAAATACTATGAGTATTTTCAATCTCTCTCTCTCTCTCACTTCTCTTTTGTGTTATCTCTTTCTCATTCAATTTATTTGATGCTACACAAGCCAAATCACACTCCATGTTGTGCATCATAACATTACACTTTTCAATAACTTGTACTTATCCCAAAAAATAATTCAATTAAAAAAAGTCAAGATGTTTCCTTATAAATTAAAATTATCAATTTGTTTAATAATTTTTCGATTTATATGAATTAGTTCAAAATGACCAAGGACATTTGTGTAGACTTAAAATAAATTTAAAAAAAAGATTTTAAAAGCTAATAAACATAATTCACTAAAACTATTATGGTTTGATATCATTTTAAATTTATTCAAAGAAATTGAATGAAAAATTATCTTTTGGAATATAAATGAAAAAATATTTATTAACAATGAAGGCAATTAATTTAATATTGGTTTGCGAAATTTTAATTTTAG